>NC_088395.1:55905530-56208560 GCF_037993035.2 Macaca fascicularis | reverse complement strand
GCCATTGCACTCCAGACTGGGTGACAAGAGCGAAACTCTGTCTCAAAAAAAGAAAACAAAAACAAAAACAAAGCCACCATTAGTCATCATGGAAATGCAAATCAAAGTCACAATGAGATACTACTTCACACTCACCAACTTAGGTTTAATCAAAAACCATGGAAAATAAGTGTTGGTAAGGATACAGATAAATTGGAGCCCTTGTCTATTGCTAGTGGTAATATAAAATGGTGCAGCCACTGTGGAAAATAATATAGTAGTGCCTCAAAAAGGTATACATAACATTATCATGTGACTCAGTAATTCCACTCCAGGCATACACCCACCAAGAATTGAATACTGGGACTCATACTTGTACACCAATGTTCATTGTAGCATTACTCACAATGAGCAATAGGAGGAAACAACTCAAGTCTGTCAGCAAATGAACAGATAAACAAAATGTGTTATATACATAAAATGGAATATGATTTAGCCATAAAATATGATTTTATGATACATACTACAATATGGATGAATCTTGAAAACATAATACTAAGTGAAATAAGCCAGATGCAAATGTAAAAATATTGTATGATTCCCCTTATACAACATACCTAGAATTGGCAAATTGACAGAATCAGAAAGTAGATTAGAGTTTACCAGAAACTGCAGTAAAGGAGAGTTAAAATTATTGCCTAATAGCGACAGATTTTGCTTGGGATGATTAAAAGCATTTGGAAATAGATAGTAGTGATGATTGTACAACACAAATGTAATCAATGCCACTGAATTGTACACTTTTAAGTGTACAATAGTAAAATGCCTAAAATGCCAAAATTTTATGTTATATATATTTCACCAGAATAAATTTTTTTACAGAATGAATGTTTTACAAAAATTAAGCTTCTTGTTGAAATAACGTCAATTTAGAAGTCTGCATTACTTGCTTTTACATGGATTTTTCAGCTGACAAAAGATAAAAGCGTAAATGTTTCACCCAGATAGTAGAGATATAATGGACACAACATTAAACTTATATTAGTGGGGGAATTTTAAGAGATAATGCCAAGGATGATTTGAAGAGGTAATCTACCTGCCAATAACACAATACTAGTAAGACTGCAAATATAGGCTATTGATTGGTAACAGATCCTCAGGTACCATTTGAATACTTCCAAATGGAAAATAAGTACATTATAGCTATTATTGTTCATTCTTGGAGTTGGTTGAGGCTTTTCCTTGCTGCTAAACTAAAAATGTAATGATTTTTTAGAATTCTTGATTATTTTTATTCTCAAATTGGAAAATTCATACTTATCACTCCAGTAACAAGGATGTACATTTCTCTGGTACCATTATTTAATATTAAAGAGTTTTTTGCAGCTTACATTTAACTCAAAATCTCAACTGTCTTTATCACCCAGAAACTTCAGGAAGAATAAAGAGAATTAGTGAAATTATAATAATGTAATTGTTCAAAACTGTAGTAACCCTCAAATTTCTAAGGCAGAAAAAGTCATTCTTATCTGATAAAAGTAACTTCATACCTCTCAAGGACCCACAAGTTATCTCCTTATGAGTTATTAACAGGCTGTGTCATGCAGTGTCATGAGAAATTTCACTTCCAATCCTGTATTCTAGTCTATTACAGGCTAATGACAGAATAATACATACTACTCAAATGATATCTCCAGCTTTATTTACAACACAAGGAACATTTTCAAAACTCTTACCTAAACATTCTCTGATGGAATCACAATCCTGGAGATTTGGTCTTCTGAAAAAGGCATCAAAGAAAAACTGTTGTTGGGCTTCAATTGAATTGACCAAATTAGGTGCTGTTTTATTCATTTACGTATCAGCAAAACTCTAGTGTTGATCCTGGGATTCATGCTTCTTCACTTAAATGACTACTAGACTTTATTCCACTAAAATAATTTAAACTGAGGATTATTAAAAATCCTGCACAAGCTGCTGACTTCAGAAGTGAAAAGCTTCTATCAAAGACAATGAACAAAATTAATTTTCTCATTCTTCAACATCCTTTTTTGTCTCTTTGCTCTACTGATAGTCTTGTCTATAATTACATTTTGATACCTCCTAGAACACAAATATAATTTATTTTATATTCTTTCTATTATTTTGAACCCCTGTGATCTTCTTATGCCACTTAAGGAAAATAAAAGAGCTCTCCTATACATTTTTCCCACTCCATAGCAACTACTCTGAACTTAGCTGATTGCTGAATCTTGTACCTCATTATGCTGACAAAAATTTAATAGCTTTTTTTGTTTTTTAATACTTCAAATGGTAGATTACCTTTAATTCCCTTCTGGTAATTAAGTCTCCTTCATATCTTAAATTCAGTCTTGAAAAGTTAGACCTTGACTTTATGACATCAAAATGCTTCTGCTGAGGTTATTACAATCCTATAAGCTATTGGCCAATTCCATGGCCAATATGAAAGACATGAATATGTAGGTTATCTATTATACTCAGTCTGTTCTCTTCAGTGGCACTTCAGCCTGCTTTGAAAAACTATTTAACTCTTCTCAAGATGTTGAGGAACATAAAATTAGCTGCCTCCTATTAGAGTAAATGATGCTTATATTCCCAATACAGTCTGTGCCATAATAGGATACTGTTTCTTACATGAGCATCAGGCTTACATCTGACTACCTTATATTTACTTAGCCTATGTATTAAGTTAGATACATTCAGATATTTAAAAACTACCACATGCTTTTTTTTTTTATTATTATTTTACTTGTAGTTCCAAGATACATGTGCAGAACGTGCTGGCTTGTTACATAGGTATACATGAGCAATCGTGGTTTGCTGCACCTACTGACCTGTCCTCAAAGTTCCTTCCCCTTGCCCCCACTCAACAAGCCCTGGTGTGTGTTGCTCCCCTCCCTGGGTCCATGTGTTCTCATTGTTCAATTCCTACCTATGAGTAGGAACATGCGGTGTTTGGGTTTCTGTTCCTGTGTTAGTTTGCTGAGGATGATGGCTTCCAACTTCATCCATGTCCCTGCAAAGGACATGATCTCATTCCTTTTGATGGCTGAATAGTATTTCATGGTGTATGCATACCACATTCTCTCTCTGTCTCTTTTTTTTTCTGTTTTTTAAAAAAATTTACTTTAAGATTTGGGATACATGTGCAGAACACGCAGGTTTGTTATATAGGTATACATGTGCCATGGTGGTTTGCTACACCTATCAACCCATCATCTAGGTTTTAAGCCCCACATGCATTAGGTATTTGTCCTAATGCTCTCTCTCCCCTTCACTCCAACTCCCTGACAGACCCCCGTGTGTAATGTTTGCCTCCCTGTGTCCATGTGTTCTTTCTTCAACTCCCACTTATGAGTGAGAATATGCAGTATTTGGTTTTCCGTTCCTGTGTTAGTTGCTGAGAATGATGGCTTCCAGCTTCACCCATGTCCCTGTGAAGAACATGACCTCATTCTTTTTTATGGCTGCATAGTATTCCATGGTGTATATGTGCCACATTGTCTTTATCCAGTCTATCATTGATGGACATTTGGGTTGGTTCCAAGTCTTTCCTATTGTGAATAGTGCTGCAACAAACACACATGTACATGTGTCTTATAGTAGAATGATTTATAATCCTTTGGATATATACCCAGTAATGGGATTGCTGGGTCAAATGGTATTTCTGGTTCTAGATCCTTGAGGAATCGTCACACTGAAGCAGGACTGCTGGGCAGGAAGCCGGGCAAGACCACTGGGTGGAAGCTCTAGGGGATGTGGCACATCTGACTACAGGAGATGGGAGTGGATAGAGTTGACTGCTCTGTCATCTGGGTGTTTCCAGGGCAATAGGGGGCTGCACCCCTCAGCAAATTCAGGCAGAAGTAGAACTGCTGGGCCAAAAGCTCTATCAGGCATGACTCACCTGGCTACCAGCAGTGGGGGTGGGTGGAGATGCCATCCCTACTGTCTGGGTACCTCTGGCGACAAAAGGAGGCTGTGCCCATTGGCTAAGTTTCCACAGAAGCAGGCTTACTGGGCCAGAAGCTCTAATACACATATCCCACCTGGCTACTAGTAGTGGGGGACAGCAGGGTGGGTGTTTCTCAGGACAACAGGAAGCTGCACCCTCTAACCGAGCTCACACAACAGCAGGGCCACTGGGTCAGAAGCTCTAGTATGCATTGCATTCCTGGCTCTCAGTGGCAGGGATCAGATCAGTGGGGTCACGCACCCTGCCATCCGGGTGTTTCTCAGGACAACAGGTGGCTGCACCCTCCAGTTGAGTTCCCACAGATGCAGGACAGTTGAGCCAGAAGTTCTAATAGGCATTGCCCACTTGGCTGTCAGTGGCATGGGTGGGTGGGGTCACCTCCCCTGCCATCTGAGTGGTTCCTGGGACAACAGGAGGCTGCGCATGCCAGCATAGTTCAGACAGAAGTGAGGCTGCTGGGCCAGAAACTCTAATAGGTGTCACCTGCTTCATTAATAGTGGCCGGGGTGGGTGGAGTGTCATGTGCATGGCTGACCAGGTGTTTCCCAGGATAACAGAAAGCTGGGCCTTCTATCTGACTTCAGAAAGAAGCAGGACTGCTGGTCTAGAAGCTCTAGCAAGCATTACCTGCCTGGCTATCAGTGGTGGGGGCAGGCAGGGTCATGTACTCTGCCATTTGGATGTTTCGTGGGACAACATGAAGCTGTGTCCTCTAGCTGAGTTGACGCAGATGCAGGGCTGCTGTGCTGAAAGCTCTAGCATGCGTTGCCTGCCTGGCTACCATTGACAGGGGTGGGTGGGGTCACATATTCTGCAATCCAGGTGTTTCCTGGGACAACAGGAAGCTGTGACCTCCAGCTGAGTTTACACAGAAACGAAGCTGTTGGGGCAAAACTTATAGCAGGCATTGCCTGCCTGGTTGCCAGTGGTGGGAGTGGGTGGAATCATATACTCCAAAATTTGGTTGTTCACCAAGACAACAGGAAGCTGTGTTCTCCAGTTGAGAAGAAGGGCCACTTCTCATAGAAGCAGGGCCACTGGGCAGGAAGCTCTAGGAAGTGTTGCTCACCTGGTTTCCAGTGGCAGAGTCGGGTGGGGTCATGTGCTCTGTCATCCAGGTGTTCCTTGGTAAAACAGGAAGCTGCACCCTCTAACTGTGCTCAAACAGAAGTGGGCTGTGGGGCCAGAAGCTCTAACAGGTGTTGCCCACCTGGCTTCCAGCGGCAGGGAAGGTGGGGTCACACACTCTGCCATCTGGGTGTTTTCCAGGACAACAGGAAGTGGCACCATCCAGCTGAGTTCACAAAAAAGCAAGATCACCAGGGCAGAAGCTCTAGCAAGCACTGACATCCTGGCTATCAGTGGTGTGGCTGGATGGGGTCATGTGCCCTGCTGTCAGAATGTCTCCTAGAACATCAGGAGGCTTCACCCTCCAGCTGAGTTCACATAAAAGGGAGACCATGAGGCTGAAGGCTATATCAGGCATTTCCAATTTGGCTACCATTGGCAAGGTGGGTGAAATGGCTGGCCGAATTCAAGCCAAAGTAGGACCGCTAGGCTAGAAGCTGGTGCTGAGCCTCTTCCAGCAAGGGGAAGGAAAGCAATCTTACGGTTCCCAGATACTGCCACTTTGGCCTCTACTGGAGCTATGGTGCAAGTATTGGTCTTTTCTGGGCCCAAGGCTTGTAGAAGTCCCCATGGACTTAAAAGTTGTCCATGAAAAAGTCTCAACAGTTTTCTGCCTCAGTCTTAGAAGTGTAGTAGGGGGACAGGGGGACGGGGGATTCTCCCATTCCTAGTCTTGCACAGGTCCTTGTCAGAGTGTGAATCTCCTTAGGAGATCTCACTCACTCCTCCCCGTGTTAGAGAGGTTCTCCTGGCTCTTTGCTGAGTCCAAGCTGGCTGTTGACCAACTTTGATCCTTTGCTCTCTGTGTTCCCCTGCTGCATTGATGGATACTGACCTGGTTTCTCAGAAGATCAACCTGCAGGGTTAGTGTTCACTAGCCCTTTTGTTTCCTTTCTTTGAGAACAGCACACATGAGCTGCTTGTAGTCTACCATCTAGGCATTGCCTCTCATGCAGGTAAAAATGACCCAATTGCTCAGATTAAAAGCTTCCAAAAGCATTCTGAGTTCCTAGGCACTACTCAAATAAAAACAAACAAAAACCTGATATATAAAAAATAGGCCTGACCTATTATTGGCTACAAGAGTTCAAGAGGATTTCAAAAATTTGGTGGGAAGAAGCTTTAAGATGGCTGACTAGAGGCATCTGGTACTCACGTACTCCACAAAGATGAATGGAAGATGTGAGTACCAGATGCCTCTAGTCAGCCAACTTAAAGCTTCTACCACTCAAAACCAAATTAGTGAGTAGATAATATCATCTTGAATAGATCACCTAAGACAGAATGCTGAAATTTAACAGAAAAATGACAGAAAACATTTAAGGCAAGGGAGGAGACAGAAGCAAGGTAGCCTGCTTGGTCAGAATTGGCTTAGAGCCTGGAGTGGATCCTCAGTTAACGGAAAGTGAGAGGCTGCCAGCTGTAAAAATTCCCAGCATGATCTTATGCAATCCTAATCATTATAAAGCCCCTTGGCCCTTGTAGGCCTGGAGACAAATGTAAGGAGTGGCCTGGAGAACACACTGTGACACTGCTCCACAGAGGAAGCTCACACTGTGTCTCAAACACCTCCTGAGTCCTAGGCAGTTACAAGGCACCATTTTGAAGGTCTAGTCCCCACCAGACTGCATCCTGCCTTAGGCCTCAATAGTTTCTGTATATTCACATCCCTGGAGCCTAATTGATATCCTCCACCCACATCCAGGTACCACTGCTGGCTAGTGCCAACAGGATTAAAGCAAGAACCATTAACAGTGAGCCTGCTACCCCCAGTAGCAGGACCACTGCATGTGTACAAGTGCAATGAAGACAAGCTACCCTGCTTGCAAAAACCACCTGGTGCTGAAGTACATGCTCCCCAACTGCATGCCTAGTGCTGCTGCCAGTGCAAGCAACCTCACCCTCCTGAGCATCAGGGAAGCAACAAAACTACTGTTGCACCAACCTGCACATACTGCACATATCCAGGCCCCTGTCTACCATAGCCAGTGCTCACATGAACCACTGAGGGGCCTGAGAACAGGCCCATCTTGCCCAACTCTGCCCCTAGAGAGCCTGAGCCCAACATCTGGGGGCCTGGGAATCACCCTGCCCCATTCATCACCTTTGGCATCTGAGCACTCCTTCTAGGAAACTGAAGAACACCCAACATGCCACGACTGCAGCTGGTACCCACTCACATGCACAACTGCAGGCTTGAGTACTTTTGTGCACAGCACATCACAGAAACCACCAACACTATTGGAAACTACTTGGGAGCCAGAGTGTTGTTCTGCCCTTGTTACTTCCATCACTCATGTTACACCCATTACCCAAGGTCCCAAAGACTCACTTACCCACTTGGGCAAATGATGAAACTGCCTGTACCTGACGAAGCTGTCTAGAGTCCAACAAATCAGCCTACCTACACCTGCTGTCATTGGGGTCAGTGTATGCCGCTCTGGGGCCCAAAACTAGGGCCCTAAACCCACTGCTGCCACATTGGAAGCCTGAACACAGGCCTACTTGGCATTCACATCCACACACAAACATCACAACAGCCTCTACTAGCAGCTGCACCATAAACCACTGAAGAAATCATAGCAATAACTGCTGTTTACAGTCAAATAACTCATATAAGGACTACATTATGGCAAACACCCAGAATCAAACCCAAAGTTCCCTACCCAACCAACAGCATAAATTCATCTTTAAAAAAAAACCTTTTTTTTGTGAAATTAAATTTAAAAAATTGAAAGAAACTGTTTGTACATTAGATGCACAGATATGAACGTAAGGATACAAGAAATATAACAAAGTAAGAAAAGACAACATCTCCAAAGGAATGCAACAACTGCCCAGCAACAGATCCATTGAAAAAAACTTATGAAATCTTAAAAAAGAATTGAAAATGGCATTAAAAATCTCAATAAGATATAAGAAAACAGATAAATTATTTTTAAATAACAATTTAATATATTAATGAGAAATTTACAAATAAAATAGACATCATAAAAAAAATCGGGAACTAATTAATTCATTGAATGAAATAAAAATATATTGGTAAGTTTCAAAACTAGGCTAAATCAAAGAGAATTTCAGAACTTGAAGACAGATCTTTTCTTTTTTTTTTTCTTTTCTTTTTTTTTTTTTGAGACGGAGTCTTGCTGTGTCTCCCAGGCTGGAGTGCAGTGGCGTGATCTCGGCTCACTGCAAGCTCCGCCTCCTGGGTTCACGCCATTCTCCCGCCTCAGCCTCCCAAGTAGCTGAGACTACAGGCGCCCGCCACCACGCCCGGCTAGTTTTTTGTATTTTTAGTAGAGATGGGGTTTCACCATGTTAGCCAGGATAGTCTCGATCTCCTGACCTTGTGATCCACCCGCCTCGGCCTCCCAAAGTGCTGGGATTACAGGCTTGAGCCACCGCGCCCGGCCAAAGACAGATCTTTTCAAGTAACCCAGTCAGAAAAAAACAGATGAAAAAATTAAAAAGAATAAAGAAAGTCAACAGGACATATGGGACACCATAAAGAGACTAAATATTCAAAATTTTGAGTCCCAGAAGGTGAAGGGGAAACAAAATAAATAGAACAGCTATTTAACAAAATAATGGCTGTAAACTTCCTAAGTCTAGCAAAATATTTACACATCTAATACATAATAAACAGAAACTCCAAAATATACACAACCATTTCTTCCCCAAGTCACATTATAGTCAAACTGTAAAAAGTCAAAGAGAGAATTCTAAAAACCCTGAAAAATGCACATAAAGGCACACATAAAGGAACTTTGAGACTAACAGCAAATTTCTCAGCAAACCTTACATGCCAGGAGAGAATTGGATAATATATTCCAAGTGGTGAAAGAAAAGAAAACTGCCAGCCGACAACACATACCCAGTAAAGGAACTTTTCGTAAATGAATGAGAAATAGTCCTTCCCAGAAAGGCAAAAGCTGAGAGGGTTTATCACCACTAGAATGGCCCTACCAGAAATGCTTAAGAAAGTCATACACCTGGAAGTGAAAGGACAATATCCACCATTATGAAAAAGCATAAACATATAAATCTCACTGGTAGAGGAAACACAAAAAATAATAAAAAGAAAGCACTGAAATGGTACCACTACAGAAAATCACCAAACCCCAGTGATAAATAATGAGAGAAAAACTAAAAAACAAAGAATATATAAAACAACCAGGAATCAACTAATAAAATGACACAAGGAAGTCCTGTCCTATCAATAATAAGCTTGAATGTAAGTAGGTTAAATTCCTCACTTAAAAAGATATTGACTGGCTGAATGAATTTTTAAACGACCCAATTATATGCTGCTCACAAGAAACTCACTCCACATGTAAATGTGTATCTAGTTAAAGTAATGGGATGAAGTAAAATACTCCATGGAAATGAAAAACAAAAGCAAGCAGGAATAGTTGTACCTAAATAACAGACTTTAAAGAAAAAAAAGGCAAAAAGACCAAAAGTATCACATAATAATAAAATAATAAATTCAGCAGGAGACTATAATACCTCCTGAGTCCTAGGCAGCTACAAGGCACCATTTTGAAGGTCTAGACCCACACCAGAATGCATCCTGCATAAGACTGTGGTATATACACTCTTATTCAACATAGTATTGGAAGTTCTGACCAGGTCAATCAGGCAAGAGACAGAAATAAAGGGTATTCAAATAGGGAAAGAGGAAGTCAAATTATCTTTGTTTGCAGATGACATGATATATACATACACACATATATGTATATACATACACACATATATATGTATATACACGTTTTCTAGATATATGTATATACATACATATACACGTATATACATACACATATACATGTATATACATACACATATACATGTATATACATACACATATATGTATGTACATACACATATATGTATATACATACACATATATGTATATACATACATGTATTAGATACACAGGCACATTCTATTTGTGTGTGTGTATATATAGCTATATATGCACATATATAGAAAGTCATACACCTGGAAGTGACAGGACAGTATCCACTATTATTAGAACACATAGGGACCCTACTGCAGCTCCGTAAAGTTGCTGTAGCCAGACTGCCTCTCTAGATTCCTCTGATCTGAGCAGGATGTCTCTGAAAGGCAACAGCCCCAGTCAGGGACTTATAGATAAAACTCCCATCTCCCTGAGACAGAGCAGCTGGGGGAAGGGGTGGCTGAGAACACAGATTCAGTGGACTTAAACATTCCTGCCTGCCAGCTCTGAAGAGAGCAGGGGATCTCCCAGCACTGAAATTGACCTCCACTAAGAGACAGACTGCCTCAAGTGGGTCCCTAACCCCCGTGTCTCCTGACTGGGACATACCTCCCAGCAGGGGTTGATAGATATCTCATACAGGAGAGCTCTGGCTGCCATCTGGCGGGTACTTCTCTGGGATGAAGCTTCCAGAGGAAGGAACAGGCAGTAATCTTTGTGTTCTGCAGCCTCTGCTGGTAATACCCAGGAAAACCGTCTGGAGTGGACCTCCAGCAAACTCCAGCAGACCTGCAGCAGAGGGGCTGTTAGAAGGAAAACTAACAACAGAAAGGAATAACATCAACATCAACAGAAAAAACAACCACACAGAAACACCATCTGAAGGTCACGAACACTAAAGACCAAAGGTAGATAAATCCATAAAGATGAGGAAAAACCAGTGCAAAAAGCCTGAAAATTCCAAAAACCAGAACGCCTCTTCTCCTACAAAGGATCAAAAATCCTCACCAGCAAGGGAACAAAACTGGACAGACAATAAATTCGACAAATTGAAGGAAGTAGGCTTCAGAAGGTGGGTAATAAGAAACTCCTCAGAGCTAAAGGAGCATGTTCAAACCCAATGTAACAAAGCTAAGAACCTTGAAACAAGGTTAGGGGAATTGCTAACTAGAATAACCAGTTTAAAGAAGAACATAACTAACCTGATGGAGCTGAAAAACACAGCACGAGAACTTCGTGAAGCATACACAAGTATGAATAGCCAAATCAATCAAGCAAAAGAAAGGATATCAGATATTGAAGATCAACTTAATGAAATAAAACATGAAGACAAGATTAGCAAAAAAAAAAAAAAAAGAAAAAAGAAAAAAAAAAAGAAAGAAAAGGAGCAAACAAAACCTCCAAGAAACATGGGACTGTGAAAAGACCAAACCAATGAAACATAGGAAAGAAAGGAACCAAGTTGGAAAACACTCTCCAGGATATTATCCAGGAGAACTTCCTGAACCTAGCAAGACAGGCCAACATTCAAATTCAGGAAATACAGAGAACACCTCAAAGATATGCCTTGAGAATCATCAGATCCACCAAGGGTAAAATGAAGGAAAAAATGTTAAGGGCAACCAGAGAGAAAGGTGTGGTTACCCACAAAAAGAAGGCCATCAGACTAACAGCAGATCTCTCTGCAGAAACCCTACAAGCCAGAAGAGTGGGGGCCAATATTTAACGTTTTTAAAGAAAAGAATTTTCAAGCCAGAATTTCATATCCATCCAAACTAAGCTTCATAAGCCAAGGAGAAATAAAATCTTTTACAGACAAGCAAATGCTGAGAGATTTTGTCACCACCAGGCCTACCATGCAAGAGCTCCTGAAGGAAACACTAAAAACGGAAAAACAAAAACAAAAATAAAAAACACCATACCAACCACTAAAAAATATATGAAATTGTAAAGACCATCGACGCTATGAAGAAACTGCATCAACTAACAAGCAAAATAAGAGCTAGCATCATAATGACAGGATCAAATTCACACATAACAATATTAACCTTAAAAGTAAACGAGCTGAATGCCTCGATTAAAAGACACAGACTGGCAAATTGTATAAAGAGTCAAGACCCATCAGGTGTGCTGTATTCAGGAGACCCATCTCACGTGCAAAGACACACCTGGCTCAAAATAAAAGGATGGAAGAAGATTAGCCAAAAAAAAAAAAAAAAAAAAAAAAAAAAAAAAAAACAGGGTTGCAATACTAGTCTCTGATAAAACAGACTTTAAACCAAAAAAGATCAAAAAAGACAAGAATATTACATAATGGTAAAGGGATCAATGCAACAAGAAGAGGTAACTATCATAAATATATATGCACCCAATACAGGGGTACCGAGATTCATAAAGCAAGTTCTTAGAGACCTACAAAGAGACTTAGACTCCCACACAATAATAGTGGGAGACTTTAACAACCCACTGACAATATTAGACAGGTAAACAAGACAGAAAAGTAACAAGGATATTCAGGACTTGAACTCAGTTCTGGACCAAGCAGACCTAATAGACATCTATAGAACTTTCCACCCCAAATCAACAGAAAATACTTTCTTCTCAGCACCACATTACACTTATTCTAAAATTGATGACATAATTGGAAGTAAAACACTCCTCACCAATGCAAAAGGATGGAAATCATAACAAACAGCCTCTCGGACCACAGTGCAATCAAATTAGAACTCAAGATTAAGAAACTAACTAAAAACCACACAACTTCATGGAAACTGAACAACCAGCTCCTGAATGACTGCTGGGTAAATAACAAAATTAAGGCAGAAATAAATAAGTTATTTGAAACAAATGAGAACAAGGATGCAACTTACCAGAATCTCAGAGACACAGCTAAAGCAGTGTTTGGAGAGAAATTTATAGCACTAAATGTCCACAGGAGAAAGCAGGAAAGATCTAAAATTGAAACCCTAACATCAAAATTAAAAGAACTGGAGAAGCAAGAAGAAACAAATCCAAAAGCTAGCAGAAGACAAGAAATAACTAAGATCAGAGCAGAACTGAAGGAGACAGAGACACAAAAAACCCTTCAAAAAAATCAATGAATCCAGGAGCTGGTTTTTTGAAAAGATCATCAAAACAGATAGACCTCTAGCCAGACTAATGAAGAAAAGAGAGAATAATCAAATAGACACAATAAAAAATGATAAAGGGGATATCACCACTGATCCCACAGAAATACAAACTACCATCAGAGAATACTAGAAACACCTTTATGCAAATGAACTAGAAAATCTACCAAAAATGGGTAAATTTCTGGACACATACACCCTCCAAAGACTAAACTAGTAAGAAGTCAAATACCTGAATAGACCAATAACAGGTTCTGAAATAGAGGCAGTAATTAATAGCCTACCAACCAAAAAAGCCCAGGAAAAGACAGATTCACAGCCGAATTCTACCAAAGAGAAGCTGGTACCATTCCTTCTGAAACTATTCCAAACAATAGAAAAACAGGGAATCCTCCCTAACTCATTTTATGAGGCCAGCATCATCTTGATACCAAAACCTGGCAGAGACACAAAAACAAAAAAAGAAAATTTCAGGCCAGTATCCCTGATGAACATTGATGCAAAAATCCTCAATAAAATACTGGCAAACCAATGGCGCCCAAGATGGCTGAATAGGAACAGCTCCAGCCTCCAGCTCCCAGCATGAGCGACACAGAAGATGGGTGATTTCTGCATTTTCAACTGAGGTACCGGGTTCATCTCACTGGGGCATGTCAGACAGGTGATGCTGGTCTGCAGGTGCAGCCCGACCCGTGAGAGCTGAAGCAGGGCGAGGCTTCGCCTCACCTGGGAAGAGCAAGGGGGAAGGGAATTCCTTTTCCTAGCCAAGGGAAATTGAGCCACACAACACCTGGAAAATTGGGTAACTCCCACCCTAATACTGTGCTTTACCAAGGGTCTTAGCAAATGGCACACCAGGAGATTATATCCCACACCTGGCCCAAAGGGTACCACGCCCACGGAGCCTCCCTCATTGCTAGCACAGCAGCCGGAGATCTAACTGCAAGGCTGGGGCAGGGGCGTCCGCCGTTGCTGAGGCTTAAGTAGATAAACAAAGTTGCTAGGAAGCTCAAATTGGTTGGAGACCAGCACAGCTCAAGGAGGCCTGCCTGCCTCTGTAGACTCCACCTCTGGGGATAGGGCATAGCTAAACAAAAAGCAGCAGAAACCTCTGCAGATGTAAAAGTCCCTGTCTGACAGCTTTGAAGAGAGCAGTGGTTCTCCCAGCATGGAGGTTGAGATCTGAGAACAGACAGACTGCCTGCTCAAGTGGGTCCCTGACCCCTGAGTAGCCTAACTAGGAGACATCCCCCACTAGCTGCAGATCGACATGTCACACCTCACACAGCTGGCTACACCCTGAGACGAAGCATTCAGAGCAAGAATCAGACAGCAACACTCACTGTTCAGCAATACTCTATCTTCTGCAGCCTCTGCTGCTGATACCCAGGCAAACAGGGTCTGGAGTAGACCCCAAGCAAACTCCAACAGACCTGCAGCTGAGGGTCCTGACTGTTAGATGGAAAACTAACAAACAGAAAGGACACCCACACCAAAACCCCATCAGTAGGTCACCATAATCAAAGACCAAAGGCAGATAAAACCACAAAGATGGGGAAAAAGCAGTGCAGAAAGGCTGGAAATTCAAAAACTCAGAGCACATCTCCCCATCCAAAGGAATGCAGCTTATCACCAGCAATGGAACAAAGCTGGATGGAGAATGACTTTGATGAGTTGAGAGAAGAAGGCTTCAGTCAATCAAACTTCTCAGACCTAAAGGAGGAACTATGTAACCAGTGCAAAGAAACTAAAAACCTTTGAAAAAAGAATGGATGAATGGATAACTAGAATAACCAATGTAGAGAAGACCTTAAAAGAACTGATAGAGACAAAAACCATGACACGAGAACTACGTGACCAATGCACAAGCTTCAGTAACCAACTTGATCAATTGGAAGAAAGAGTATCAGTGATTGAAGATCAAATGAATGAAATGAAGCGAGAAGAGAAATGTAGAGAAAAAAGAGTAAAAAGAAATGAACAAAGCCTCCAAGAAATATGGGATTATGTGAAAAGACCAAACCTACGTCTGATTGGTGTGCCTGAAAGTGACAGGGAAAATGGAACCAAGTTGGAAAACACTCTTGAGGATATTATCCAGGAGAACTTCCCCAACTTAGTAAGGCAGGCCAACATTCAAGTTCAGGAAATACAGAGAACGCCACAAAGATACTCCTCGAGAAGAGCAACTCCAAGACACATAATTGCCAGATTCACCAAAGCTGAAATAAAGGAAAAAATCTTAAGGGGAGCCAGAGAGAAAGGTCGGGTTGCACACAAAGGGAAGCCCATCAGACTAACAGCAGATCTCTCGGCAGAAACTCTTCAAGTGAGAAGAGAGTGGGGGCCAATATTCAACATTCTTAAAGAAAAGAATTTTCAACCCAGAATTTCATATCCAGCCAAACTAAGTTTCATAAGTGAAAGAGAAATAAAATCCTTTACAGACAAGCATATGCTTAGAGATTTTGTCACCACCAGGCCTGCCCTACAAGAGCTCCAGTACGAAGCATTAAACATGGAAAGGAACAACCGGTACCAGCCATTGCAAAAACATGCCAAAATGTAAAGTCCGTCGATGCTAGGAAGAAACTGCATCAATTGAAGAGCAAAATGACCAGGTAATATCATAACGACAGGATCAAGTACACACATAACAATATTAACCTTAAATGTAAATGGACTAAGTGGTCCAATTAAAAGACACAGACTGGCAAATTGGATCTAGAGTCAAGACCCATCAGTTTGCTGTCTGCAGGAGACCCATCTCACATGCAGAGACATACATAGGCTCAAAATAAAGGGATGGAGGAAGATCTACCACACAAATGGAAAAAAAAAAAAAAAAAAGCAGAGGTTGCAATCCTAGTATCTGATAAAACAGACTTTAAGCCATCAAAGATCAAAAGAGACAATGAAGGCCATTACATAATGGTAAAGGGATCAATTCATCAAGAAGAGCTAAGTATTCTAAATATATATGCACCCAATACAGGAGCACCCAGATTCATAAAGCAAGTCCATAGAGACTTACAAAGAGACTTAGACTCCCATACAATAATAACGGGAGACTTTAACACCCCACTGTCAACACTACACAGATCAACAAGACAGAAAGTTAACAAAGATATCCAGGAATTGAACTAAACTCTGCACCAAGCAGACCTAAGAGACATCTATGGAACTTTCCACCCAAAATCAACAGAATATACATTCTTCTCAGCAACACATCGCAATTATTCCAAAATTGACAACAGAGTTGGAAGTAAAGCACTCCTCAGCAAATGTAAAAAAACAGATATTATAAAAAACTGTCTCTCAGATGACAGCGCAATCAAACGAGAACTCAGGACTAAGAAACTCAATCAAAACCGCTCAACTACATGGAAACTGAACACCCTGCTCCTGAATGACTACTGGGTACATAACGAAATGAAGGCAGAAATAAAGATGTTCTTTGAAACCAATGAGAACAAAGATACAACATACCAGAATCTCTGGGACACATTTAAAGCAGTGTGTAGAGGGAAATTTATAGCACTAAATGCCCACAAGAGAAAGCAGGAAAGATCTGAAATTGACACCTTAACATCACAATTAAAAGAACTAGAGAAGCAAGAGCAAACACATTCAACATCTAGCAGAAGGCAAGAAATAACTAAGAACAGAGCAGAACTGAAGGAGATAGAGACACAAAAAACCCTCCAAAAAATCAATGAACCCAGGAGTTGGTTTTTTGAAAAGATCAACAAAAGTGATAGACCGTTAGCAAAACTAATAAAGAAGCAAAGAGAGAAGAATCAAATAGATGCAATAAAAAATGATAAAGGGGATATCACCACTGACCCCAAAGAAATACAAACTACCATCAGAGAATACTATAAACATCTCTATGCAAATAAACTAGAAAACTTAGAAGAAATGGATAATTTCCTGGACACTTACACTCTCCCAAGACTAAACCAGGAAGAAGCTGAATCCGTGAATAGACCAATAGCAGACTCTGAAATTGAGGCAATAATTAATAGCCTACAAACCAAAAAAAGTCCAGGAATAGCCGAATTCTACCAGAGGTACAAGGAGGAGCTGGTACCTTTCCTTCTGAAACAATTCCAATCAATTGAAAGAGAGGGAATCCTCCCTAACTCATTTTATGAGGCCAACATCATCCTGATACCAAAACCTGACAAAGACACAACAAAAAAAGAGAATTTTAGACCAATATCCCTGATGAACATCGATGCAAAAATCCTCAATAAAATACTGGCAAACTGAATCCAGCAGCACATCAAAAAGCTTATCCACCATGATCAAGTGGGTTCATCCCTGGAATGCAAGGCTGATTCAATATACGCAAATCAATAAATGTAATCCAGCATATAAACAGAACCAAAGACAAAAACCACATGATTTTCTCAATAGATGCAGAAAAGGCCTTTGACAATATTCAACAGCCCTTCATGCTTAAAACTCTCAATAAATTCATTATTAATGGAATGTATCTCAAAATAATAAGAGCTATTTATGACAAACCCACAGCCAATATCATAGTACATGGGCAAAAACTGGAAGCATTCCCATTGAAAACTGGCACAAGACAGGGATGCCCCCTCTCACCACTCCTGTTCAACATAGTGTTGGAAGTTCTGGCCAGAGAAATCAGGCAAGAGAAAGAAATCAAGGGTATTCAGTTAGGAAAAGAACAAGTCAAATTGTCCCTCTTTGCAGATGACATGATTGTATATTTCAAAAACTGCATCATCTCAGTGCAAAATCTCCTTAAGCTGATAAGCAACTTCAGCAAAGTCTCAGGATACAAAATCAATGTGCAAAAATCACAAAAATTCTTATACACCAGTAACAGACAAACAGAGAGCCAAAGCATGAATGAACTCCCATTCACAATAGCTTCAAAGAGAATAAAATAACTAGGAATCAAACTTACAAGGGATGTATAGGACCTCTTCAAGGAGAACTACAAACCACTGCTCAGTGAAATAAAAGAGGACACAAACCAATGGAAGAAAATATCATGCTCATGGATAGGAAAAATCAATATGGTGAAAATGGCCATACTGCCCAAGGTAATTTACAGATTCATTGCCATCCCCATTAAGATACCAATGACGTTCTTCAGAGAATTGGAAAAAACTGTTTTAAAGTTCATATGGAACCAAAAACGACCCCCCATTGCCAAGACAATCCTATGCCAAAAGAACAAAGCTGGAGGCATCACACTACCTGATTTCAAACTATACAACAAGGCTACAGTAATCAAAGCAGCATAGTACTGGTACCAAAACAGAGATATAGACCAATGGAACAGAACAGAGCCCTCAGAAATAATACCACACATCTACAACCATCTGATCTTTTACAAACTTGACAAAGACAAGAAATGGGGAAAGGATTCCCTGTTTAATAAATGATGCTGGGAAAACTGGCTAGCCATAAGTAGAAAGCTGAAACTGGATCCTTTCCTTACTCCTTATACGAAAATTAATTCAAGATGGATTACAGACTTAAATGTTAGACCTAAAACCATAAAAACCCTAGAAGAAAACCTAGGTAATACCATTCAGGACATAGGCATGGGGAAGGACTTCATCTCTAAAACACGAAAAGCAAGGGCAACAAAAGCCAAAATTGATAAATGGGATCTAATTAAACTAAAGAGCTTCTGCACAGCAAAATAAACTACCATCAGAGTGAACAGGCAACCTACAGAATGGGAGAAAATTTTTGCAATCTACTCATCTGACAAAGGGCTAATATCCAGAACCTACAAAGAACTCAAACAAATTTATAAGAAAAAAGCAACAACCCCATCAAAAAGTGGGCAAAGGATATGAACAGACACTTCTCAAAAGAAGACATTCATACAGCCAACAGACACATGAAAAAATGCTCATCATTACTAACAATCAGAGAAATGCAAGTCAAAACCACAATGAGATACCATCTCACGCCAGTTAGAATGGCAATCATTAAAAAGTCAGGAAACAACAGGTGCTGGAGAGGATGTGGAGAAATAGGAAAATTTTTACACTGTTGGTGGGACTGTAAACTAGTTCAACCATTGTGGAAAACAGTGTGGCGATTCCTCAAGTATCTAGAACTAGAAATACCATTTGACCCAGCCATCCCATTGCCAGGTATATACCCAAAGGATTATAAATCATGCTGCTATAAAGACACATGCACACGTATGTTTATTGTGGCACTATTCACAATAGCAAAGACTTGGAATCAACCCAAATGTCCATCAGTGACAGACTGGATTAAGAAAATATGGCACGTATACACCATGGAATACTATGCAGCCATAAAAAAGGAGGAGTTCGTGTCCTTTGTAGGGAGATGGATGTGGCTGGAAACGATCATTCTCAGCAAACTATCGGAAGAACAGAAAACCAAACACTGCATGTTCTCACTCATAGGTGGGAATTGAAAAATGAGATCACTTGGACACAGGGGATCATCACACACCGGGGCCTATTGTGGGGAGGGGTAGGGGGGAGGCATAGCATTAGGATATATACCTAATGTAAATGTCGAGTTAATCGGTACAGCACACCAACATGGCACATGTATACATATGTAACAAATCTGCACGTTGTGCACATGTACCCTAGAACTTAAAGTATAATAATAAAAAAAAATTAAAAAAGAAAAAAATAGTGGTTAATTTTGTAGAAAGTGTAACAATTACGAGGGGCCACAGAGAAGTTTCTATGTGGTATTAATGTTCTGGTTAATGTAATGCTTACAATAATGTGTTCACTTTGCAAAATTCATGGTGCTGTACTCTTAAAATTTTTGCATTTAAAAAAAAAAATACTGGCAAACCGAATTCAGCAGGACATCAAAAAGCTTATCCACCATGATCAAGTCGGCTTCATACCCGGGATTCGAGGGTGGTTCAACATACTCAAATCAATAAACGTAATGCATCACATAAACAGAACCAATGACAAAAACCATACAATTATCTCAATAGATGCAGAAAAGGCCTTCCATAAAATTCCAAACCTCTTCATGCTAAAAACTCTCAATAAACTGGGTATTGATGGAAAGTATCTCAAAATAATATGAAATATGTATGACAAAGGTACAGTCAATATCATACTGAATGGGCAAAACCTGGATGCATTCCTTTTGAAAAACTGGCACAAGACAAGGATGCCCTCTCTTACCACTCCGATTCAACATATTATTGAAAGTTCCAGCCAGCACTATCAGGCAAGAGAAAAAAAATAAAAGGTATTCAAATAGAAAGAGAGAAAATCAAATTGTCTCTATTTGCAGATAATATGATGGTATATTTAGAAATCCCTGTCATCTCAGCCCCAAATCTCATTAAGCTGATAAGCAACTTCAGGAAAACCTCAGGAAATAAGGGAGGAAAAAAAAAAAAAAAGGAAAATAATTCCATGTTCATGTACAGGAATAATCAATGTCCTGAAAATGGCCATATTGCCCAAAGCAATTGATAGATTCAATGGAATCCTCATCAAGCTACCATTGACTTTTTTGAAAGAATTAGAAAAAATTACTTTAAATTACACATGGAAGAAAAAAGAGCCCATATAGCCAAGACAATCCTAAGCCAAAAGAAGAAAGCTGGAGGCATCATGCTACCTGACTTCCACTATACTACAAGGCTACAGTAACCAAAACAGCATGATAGTGGTACCAAAACAGATATATAGAACAATGGAACAGAACAGAGTCCTCAGAAATAATGCCACACATCTACAACCATCTGATATTTGACAAACTAGGCCAAAACAAGCAATGGGGAAAGGGTTCCCTATTTAATAAATGGTGCTGGGAAAACTGGCTAGCCACATGCAGAAAACTGAAACTGGACCCCTTGCTTACACCTTATACAAAAATTAACTCAAGATGGGTTACATATTTGAATGTAAGACCTAAAACAAACAAACGCAAAAACCCCACATGAAAACCTAGGCAATATCATTCAGGACATATGCATGGGCAAAGACTTGATGACTAAAACACCAAAAGCAATGGCAACAAAAGACAAAATTGACAAATGGGATCTAATTAAACTAAAGAGCTACTGCACAGCAAAGGAAACTATCCTCAGAATGAACAGGCAGCCTACAGAAAGGGGAAATTTTTTTTTAATCTACCCATCTGACAAAGGGCTAATATCCAGAAACTACAAAGAAATTAAACAAATTTACAAGTCAAAAAAACAAACCACCCCATCAAAAAGTGAGGAAATGATTTGAACAGATACTTGTTAAATAAGACACTTATGCGGCCAGCAAACATATGAAAAAAAGCTCATTACCACTGGTCGTTACAGAAATGCACATCAAAATCACAATGAGATACCATCTCATGCATGTTAGAGTGGTGATCATTAAAAAGTCAGGAAGCAACAGATGCTGTAGAGGATATGGAGAAATAGGAACACTTTTACACTGTTGGTGGGAGTGTCAATTAGCTCAACTATTATGGAAGACACTGTGGCAATTCCTCCAGGATCTAGAACCAGAAATACCATTTGACCCAGCCATCCCATTACTGGGTATATACCCAAAGGATTATAAATCATGCTGCTATAAAGACACATTCACATGTATGTTTATAGCCACACTATTCCCAATAGCAAAGACCTGGAACCAACACAAATGCCCATCAAGGATAGACTGGAATAAGAAAATGTGGCACATATACACCATGGAATACTATGCAGCCATGAAAAACGATGAGTTCATGTCCTTTGCAGGGATGGGGATGAAGCCCAAAACCATCATTCTCAGCAAACTAACAGAGAAACAGAAAACGAAACACTGCATGTTCTCATTTACAAGTGGGATTTGAACAATGAGAAGACATGAACACAGGGAGGGAAACATCGCACACCAGGTCCTGTTGGCAGTGACAGGGGGACTGGGGAGGGATAGCATTAGGAGAAATACCTAATGTAGGTGATGGGCTGATGGGTGCAACAAACCACCATGGCACGTGCATATCTATGTAACAAACCAGCACGTTCTACACAGGTATCCCAGAACTTAAAATATGTATAAAAAAATAAAATATGTAAGCATATAAAACTCACTATATGTGTGTGTATATGTGTGTGTATATATATAAACCCAACACTGGAGCACCCCGATGCCACTGAGGGACCAAGATGATTGGCACACTCCTAATGCATCATCAGAGTGAGGAGAAGAAAGAAACAGTAGCTAGCAAGAGGGAGGAAGCGGGGCTACTCCACACTGGGACTTGTTCCTGGCCGCCAATAACTCCAGAATACATGAGTTGAACTGGTAAAAAAGCAATCTGTTTTCTCTCCATAGGTTTCTCGAATGCCAGCAGAAGGAGACCTCTCAACCACCATGGACACTCCAGTTGGCAGGGAGAGCTGCTTAAAGAAGTGGTAAGGGTAGCAATCCAGCTGAGTTGAAGCCTAGAGAGTTTCGTGCAGCAGCATCTGTGGTGGAGCAGAGGCAGAGACAGCCATTACCCCAGGCTTGACTTGCTCCCATAGGAGACCTTAGCCCTGGAGGAACTATTAAACCTTAACTCTCCAGGGTGTTCTTGTCCACCAGATGGGGCTGGTCTGACATCAGCATCCCTTAATTTCCTGGCCTCTCTAGTTGGCCCCAGCCTAGTCACACTTGTGCAAAGTAGCCTTGAGTGCCCTGGGGACCTGCATCATGGCTTCTGTGCTGGTGAAACGTTTCTGACTGATGGAGAGCTCCAACTGTGCTGCCCCCATGGCCACACAAGAGTCTTTCTGCTACCTCCCCACAACGCAGCTTCTCGTGGGCCAACAGCAACCCCGCACATCACTTTGATGACAAGTGTGTACAGGGGCATGTTTGCTTTCCTTGACCTGTCAGTGCACCTCTACGCATGGACCCTACCCTTCCACTGCTACAGCAAATATACAGACCACCGCCCTCTCCCCACAAACCGCCATTGCAGTCAGAGTCTTGGTAGGCACAGAATCAGCAAGCCCCACCCTTGCACCGACACTGTCACAGGAGAAAAACTAAGCATAAAGAACAAGAAATTCTCCATCCTGAGCAACCACCCATATCTGTGGCACAAAAAGAATGCACACAGACCTATACCCCCTAGAGCTCCACCCCCATGCCAACATCACTACCATCATGACCCTTGCAAACAAGGACCCCTTGGCCCCAAGCCTAACTGCCTTCACCACTGTGATGAACACTCACATACAGGCAGTCCCCAAAGCGCCTGTTAGCACCCTGCCACAGGTGACAAGTGTGCACCCTGCCAGACTGCTGCTGTTGCTGGCACATGCAAAAACGAACAGATTCTTTGGCAACCACATTACAAGACACTTTGGCTGACACCACCCATCAGAGTCTAGTGACCAGCTGTTGGAGAGCACCTCGGACCCTCAGTGCAGTGAATTTCAAACATCAGAAAGACAGAGAACAACGTTGGGGCCTGATACAAGGCCCCCAGAGTAAGAGCAAATGGTACAAGAATTCAAAGTAGAGTGTCGGTCTCCTAAAATCTTCCAGAAATGAAGCCATTTGGCTTAAGTGACTTCATACCACAATCAAACCATAAAGGGCATAAATAAAATACAAGAAAAAAAATTCCAAGTTCAGCAACTTTGACCAAAAATTTAAAAATTAAAAAAAAACATAACCCCATAAAGATGAGAAAACCAGCACAAGAACCCTGACAACTCAAAAGGCCAGAGTGCCTTGGTCCTCAAAATGACTGCACCACCTCTCCAGCAAAGGTTCTGAACAGGGCTGATGGCTGAAATGATGGAAATAAAATTCAGAATATGAATAAAAAGGAAGATCATTGAGATGCAGGAGTACATCAAAACCCAATCTATATCAGCTAAGAATCAAAGTAAAATACTGTAAGAGCTGAAAGACAAAATAGCCACTATAGAAAGAAATGTAACTGAACTAATAGAGCTGAAAATCACATTACAAAAATTTCATAATGCAATCACAAGTATTAATAGGAAAATAGACCAAGTGGAGGAAAGAATCTCAGAGCTTGAAGACAGGCTTTCTGAAATAAGACAGCCAGACAAGAAGAGAGAAGAAAAATTAAAAAGAATGAACAAAATCTCTGACAAATAAGGGATTATGGAAAGAGACCAAATATTTCACTGAAGTCCCTGAGAAAGATGGAGAGAGTGGGAGCAACTTGGAAAACATATTTCAGATTGTCGTCCATGAGAACTTCTTCAACCTAGCTAGAGAGGCCAAAATGCAAATTCAAAAAATGCAGAGAATTCCAGTAAAATACTTCTGAAGAAGATCATCCTCAAGCAACATAATCATCAGATTATCCAAACACAAAATAAAAGTACAAATGTTAAAGGCAGCTAGAAAACAAGGTCAGGTCACCTACAAAGGGAAGCCAATCAGAAAGACAGTGAACTTCTCAGCAGAAACCCTACCGGAAAGCCAATATTCAACATTCTTAAAGAAAATAAACTCCAACACAGAATTTCATATATGGCCAAACTAAGCTTCATAAGCAAAAAGAAAATAAGATAATTTTCAGACGAACAAATGCTAAGAAAATTTGCTACCATCAAACCTACCTTAAAAGAGCTCCTGAAAAAGTCACTAAATATGGAAAAGAAAGCCAATTACCAGCCACTATGAAAACATACTGAAATACAGAGGCCAGTAACAATATAAAGCAACCACATAAACAAGTCTGAAAAATAGCCAGCTAATATCATGTTGACAAGATCAAATTTACACATATCAATACCAACCTTGAAGGTAAACAGGCCAAATGCCCCAATTAAAAGGCACAGAGTAGTAAGGTGGATTAAATGACAAGACCCATTGGCAAGCTGTCTTCAAGAAACCTATCTCTTTGAAGCAATTGTGAATGGAAGTTCATTCATGATTTGGCTCTCTGTTTGACTGTTACTGGTGTATACGAATGCTTGTGATTTTTACACATTAATTTTGCATCCTGAGACTTTGCTGAAGTTGCTTATCAGCTTAAGGAGATTTTGGGCTGAGATAATGAGATTTTCTAAATATACAATCATGTCATCTGCAAAGAGGGACAATTTGACTTCTTCTTTTCCTAACTGAATACCCTTGATTTCTTTCTCTTGCCTGATTGCCCTAGCCAGAACTTCCAACACTATGTTGAATAGGAGTGGTGAGAGAGGGCATCCCTGTCTTGTGCCAGGTTTGAAAGGGAATTTTTCCAGTTTTTGCCCATTCAGTATGATATTGGCTGTGGGTTTGTCATAAATAGCTCTTATTATTTTGAGGTATGTTCCATCAATACCGAATTTATTGAGCGTTTTTAGCATGAAGGGCTGTTGAATTTTATCAAAAGCCTTTTCTGCATCTATTGAGATAATCATGTGGTTCTTGTCTTTGGTTCAGTTTATATGCTGGATTATGTTTATTGATTTGCGAATGTTGAACCAGCCTCAAAGAGAATAAAATACCTAGGAATCCAACTTAAAAGGGATGTCAAGGACCTCTTCAAGGAGAACTACAAACCACTGCTCAGTGAAATCAAAGAGGACACAAACAAATGGAAGAACATACCATGCTCATTGATAGGAAGAATCAATATCGTGAAAATGGCCATACTGCCCAAGGTTATTTATAGAATCAATGCCATCCCCATCAAGCTACCAATGAGTTTCTTCACAGAATTGGAAAAAACTGCATTAAAGTTCATATGGAACCAAAAAAGAGCCCGCATCTCCAAGACAATCCTAAGTCAAAAGAACAAAGCTGGAGGCATCACGCTATCTGACTTCAAACTATACTACAAGGCTACAGTAACCAAAAGAGCATGGTACTGGTACCAAAACAGAGATATAGACCAACGGAACAGAACAGAGTCCTCAGAAATAATACCACACATCTACAGCCATCTGATCTTTTACAAACCTGAGAGAAACAAGAAATGGGGAAAGGATTCCCTGATTAATAAATGGTGCTGGGAAAATTGGCTAGCTATAAGTAGAAAGCTGAAACTGGATCCTTTCCTTACTCCTTAGACGAAAATTAATTCAAGATGGATTAGAGACTTAAATGTTAGACATAATACCATGAAAACCCTAGAGGAAAACCCAGGTAGTACCATTCAGGACATAGGCATGGGCAAAGACTTCATGTCTAAAACACCAAAAGCAACGGCAGCAAAAGCCAAAATTGACAAATGGGATCTCATTAAACTAAAGAGCTTCTGCACAGCAAAAGAAACTACCATCAGAGTGAACAGGCAACCTACAGAATGGGAGAAAATTGTTGCAATCTACTCATCTGACAAAGGGCTAATATCCAGAACCTACAAAGAACTCAAACAAATTTACAAGAAAAAAACAAACAGCCCCATCAAAAAGTGGGCAAAGGATATGAGTAGACATTTCTCAAAAGAAGACATTCATACAGCCAACAGACACGTGAAAAAACGCTCATCATCACTGGCCATCAGAGAAATGCAAATCAAAACCACAATGAGATACCATCTCACACCAGTTAGAATGGCGATCATTAAAAAGTCAGGAACAACAGGTGCTGGAGAGGATGTGGAGAAATAGGAACACTTTTACACTGTTGGTGGGATTGTAAACTAGTTCAACCATTATGGAAAACAGTATGGCGATTCCTCAAGGATCTAGAACTAGAAGTACCATATTACCCAGCCATCCCATTACTGGGGATATACCCAAAGGATTATAAATCATGCTGCTATAAAGACACATGCACACATATGTTTATTGTGGCACTATTCACAATAGCAAAGACTTGGAATCAACCCAAATGTCCATCAGTGACAGACTGGATTAAGAAAATGTGGCACGTATACACCATGGAATACTATGCAGCCATAAAAAAGGATGAGTTTGTGTCCTTTGTAGGGACATGGATGCAGCTGGAAACCATCATTCTTAGCAAACTATCGCAAGAACAGAAAACCAAACACCGCATGTTCTCACTCATAGGTGGGAACTGAACAATGAGATCACTTGGACTTGGGAAGGAGAACATCACACACCGGGGCCTATCATGGGGAGGGGGGAGGGGGGAGGGGAGAGGGGGGAGGGATTGCATTGGGAGTTACACCTGATTTAAATGACGAGTTGATGGGTTCTGACGAGTTGATGGGTGCAGCACAGCAACATGGCACAAGTATACATAGGTAACAAACCTGCACGTTATGCACATGTACCCTAGAACTTAAAGTATAATAATAATAAAAAATAAAATAAATTAAAAAAAAAGAAAGCTATCTCAAATGAAATCACACACATAGACTTTGCAGAAAAATATACCAAGGAAATGGAAAACAAAAGAAAGCATGAAATGCAACCGTAATTTCAGGCAAAACAGACTTTAAACCAACAAATAACAAAAAGGACAAAGAAGAGCATCATGTGATGGTAAAGGGTTCAATGAAACAAGAAGACCTATTATAAATATATATGCACCAAGCATAGGAGTACTCTGAACCATAAAGCAAGATCTTAGAGACCTTCAAAGAGATGTAGACTCACACACAGTAAGAGTGGGAGACTTCAACACCCCGCTCAGCTTATTAGAAAGATCATCAAGGCAGAAAATTAACAAAGACATTCAGGACCTAAATTCAGCACTAGCTTAGCTGGACCTGATAGATAGCAATGAAACTCTCCCCTCAAAAACAGTAATAAATTCATTCTTCTATGTCCATATAACAAATACTCTAAAATCAATCACATAATCATAATTTTAAAAGTCCTAAACAAATGCAAAAGAACAGAAATAATAACAACCAATCTCTCAGACCACGGCACAAACAAATAAAAAACCAGGACTAAAAAAAAATCACTCAAAACCATACAATTACATGAAAATGGAATAAACTGCTCCTGAATGACTTTTGGATAACTAATAAAATTAAAATAGAAATCAAAACGTTTCTTCGGACTAATGAGAAGAAAGATACAACAATCCAGAATCTCTAGAACACAGCTAAGGCACTGTTAAAAGGAAAATTTATAGCACTAAATGCCCCTATTGAAAAGTTAGAAAGATCTCAATTTAACAACTTAACATCACAACTGGAAGAACTAGAGAACCAAGAAAAAGCCAACCCCAAAGGTAGCAGAACACAAGAAATAACCAAAAATCAGAACTGAAGAAGATAGACATGAAAAAGCATTAAAAGATTAACTCAAGGAGTTGGCTTTTCAACATAAAATAATAAAATAAGTGCATAGCTAGCTAGAATAAAGAAATAGAGAGAAGATCTAAATAAACACAATCAAAAATTACGAAATGGATATTACCACAAACCCCACAAAAATATAAATAAACACTAGACAGTATAATAACCCACAATGCATACAAATAAAAAGATATAGAAAAAGACACATGAATTCCTGGACACATACACCCTCCCAAGATGAAACCAGGAAAGAATTCAATCTCTGAACAGACCAATAATGAGCACCAAAAGTGAATCACTAATAAATAGCATACCAATTTAAAAAGGCACAAGACCAGATGGATTCACAACTAAATACTAACAGATATACAAAGATGAGCTGGTATCATTCCGGCTGAAACTATTCAAAAAAAGAAAACAGAAACGAAAACAAAAGCAAAAAACCAAAACAACAAAGAAAAGACTTCTCCCTAAATCATTTCATGATCCTGACATCAAAACCTAGCAAGGAAACAACAACAAAAAAACCACCCCAAGTCAATATCCTTGATGAAAATTGATGCAAGTATCCTCAACAAAATACTGACAAATTGAAGCCGGCAGCATATTTAAAAACCTATCCACCAAGATCAAGTGACATTTTATTCATAGGATTCAAAGTTGGTTCAACATACACAAATAAAAAAATGTGATTCATCAATACTGTGAAAATGGCCATACTGCCCAAGGTAATTTATAGATTCAACGCCATTCCCATCAAGCAACCAATGACTTTCTTTACAGAATTAGAAGAAACAACTTTAAAGTTCATATGGAACCAAAAAAGACCCCGCATTGCCAAGACAATCCTAAGCCTAAAGAACAAAGCTGGAGGCATCACGCTACCTGACTTCAAACTATACTACAAGGCTCCAGTAATCAAAACAGCATAGTACTGGTACCAAAATAGAGATATAGACCAATGGAACAGAACAGAGCCCTCAGAAATAACACCACATATCTACAACCATCTGATCTTTGACAAACCTGACAAAAACAAGAAATGGGGAAAGGATTCCCGATTTAATAAATGGTGCTGGGAAAACTGGCTAGCCATATGTAGAAAGGTAGAACTGGATCCCTTCCTTACACCTTATACAAACATTAATTCAAGATGGATTACAGACTTAAATGTTAGACCTAAAACCATAAAAACCCTAGAAGAAAACCTAGGCAATACTATTCAGGACATATGCATGGGCAAGGACTTCATGTCTAAAACAGCAAAAGCAATGGCAACAAAAGCCAAAATTGACAAATGGGATCTAATTAAACTAAAGAGCTTCTGCACAGCAAAAGAAACTACCATCAGAGTTAACAGGCAACCTACAGAATGGGAGGCAATTTTTGCAATCTACTCATCTGACAAAGGGCTAATATCCAGAATCTACAAAGAACTCAAACAAATTTACAAGAAAAAAAACAAACAACTCCATCAAAAAGCGGGCGAAGGTATGAACAGACACTTCTCAAAAGAAGACATTTATGCAGCCAACAGACACACGAAAAAATGCTCATCATCACTGGCCATCAGAGAAATGCAAACCAAAACCACAATGAGATACCATCTCACACCAGTTAGAATGGCGATCATTAAAAAGTCAGGAAACACCAGGTGCTGGAGAGGATGTGGAGAAATAGGAACACTTTTACACTGTTGGTGGGACTGTAAACTAGTTCAACTATTGTGGAAAACAGTGTGGCGATTCCTCCACGATCTAGAACTAGAAATACCATTTGACCCAGCAATCCCATTACTGGGTATATACCCAAATGATTATAAATCATGCTGCTATAAAGACACATTCACACATATGTTTACTGTGGCACTCTTCACAATAGCAAAGACTTGGAACCAACCCAAATGTCCATCAATGATAGACAGCATTAAGAAAATGTGGCACATATACACCATGGAATACTACGCAGCCATAAAAACCTGCACATTGTGCACATGTACCCTAGAACTTAAAGTAATATAATAAAAAAGACAAAATACTCAGCATTTTTCAAATGCATTTTTGTAATTAAATCCGGTTGTTACTGGTTATTTAATTTATAACTGATATGGTGTTTTGCTGAAGAATATTGAACATGTTGCATTACATGAAAATCACAATCCAATGTGTATTCAACAAAACAGAAATGTCACATCTAGTATAATACAAATTTAAGAAATGTATGCAATGTACTTACTACAATATAAATAAAATTCTTACAAAACCTATGATATAATTTAGGTTAAAAAGATTCCTTTAAACAATGGCTTCGTTTCTTGCATATATTGTCTAATAGTTTAAAGTATTTTTACTTCAGGAAAGCATGAGAATTATCTTTATGCCTTTATTGTCAATATACTTTTTGTCAGTTTCTACAAAAAAAGAAAAAAGAAAGAAAAAGAAAAAGGATGAGTTCATGTCCTTTGTAGGAACATGGATGAAGCTGGAAACCATCATTCTCACCAAACTATCGCAAGGAGAAAAGACCAAACACTGCATGTTCTCACTCATAGGTGGGAACTAAACAATGAGAACACTTGGACACAGGAAGAGGAACATCACACACCGGGGCCTGTTGTGGGGTGGAGGAAGAGGGGAGGGATAGCATTAGGAGATATACCTAATGTCAATGACGAGTTAATGGGTGCAGTGCACCAACAAGGCATATGTAAGAAACCTTCACATTGTGCATATGTACCCTAGAACTTAAAGTATAATTTTTAAAAATGTGATTCATTATATAAACAAAACAAAAAACAAAAAACAAATTCTTATCTCAATAGCTGTAGAAAAGCTTTTTAATAAAACTAAACACAGCTTCAGGCTTAAAATTCTCAATAAATTAGGTATTGAAGAAACATGCCTCAAAACAATGAGAGCCATGTATGACAGACCCAGAGCCAACATCATAAAGAATGGGACAAAGCTGAAAGCATTCTCCTTGAAAACTGGTGCAAAACAAAGGTGCCCTCTCTCATCAATTCTATTCAACATAGTATTGGAAGTTCTCAGCAGAGCAATTAGGTAAGAGAAATTAAAAAAAAAAATCCAAATAGGGAGACAGGAAGTCAACCTACTCCTGTGTCCAGATGACATAATCCTACATCTAGAAAACCTTGTGGTCTCAACCCAAAAGCTCCTAAAGCTGATAAACAACTTAAGCAAAGTCTCAGGATAAAAAATCAATGTACAAAAAATCACAGGCCAGATGTGGTGGCTCACACCTGTAATCCCAGCAAACTGGGAGGCTGAGGCAGGTGGATCACTTGAGGCCAGGAGTTCGAGACCAGCCTGCCCTGGCCAACATGACAAAATGCTGCCTCTACTAAAAATATAAAAATTAGCCAGGTGTAGTGGTGCATGCCTGTAGGATCATCTACGGGGGAGAACGAGACAGGAGAATCACTTGAAGCCGGCACATGGAGTTTACAGTGGACGGTAATCATGCCACTGCACTCCAGCATGGGCAACAGAGCGGGACTCCATCCACACAAAAAAAATCACTAGAATTCCTTACACTCCAACAACGGTAAAGCTCAGAGGTAAATCAAGAATGCAACCCCAGTCACAACTGCTACAAAAAAAATATGAAATAACTAGGAACATGACTAACCAGAAAAGTGAAAGATCTCTACAAAGAGAATGCAAAACACTGCTTAAAAAAAAAAAAAGAGAGAGCGATGACACAAACAAATGGAAAAACATTTCATGCTCATGGATAGGAAAAATGATTATCATTAGAATGGTCAAATTGCCAAAAGCAGTTTCAGGATTCAATGCTATTACTATCAAACTACCAACGACATTCTTCACAGAACTAGGAAAAACTATTTTAAAATTCATGTGAGAGCTCAGATTAAGATGGCGGATAAGAGGCAGGACTAGCTCTTGAAGGCGTGACATTGGGTCCAGAGTAGGCTCAGAGCTGGGCGCCTCTCAGCAGTCGCTGTGGCTGCAGCTACCTTCTCATAGCCATGGCTGTGCTCCTCTAGCCTTTCAGCGGCCTCCCCCTGAGCTGCAGTTTGGACTTCCTCCAGCGGCCGCTTGCCTTGCCTAGCGGGTTTTTCCACCTGGGGGCAGACAGCGCCCAGCTGGCACCATGGCTAGGACCATGAGCAGTCCCAAGCAACCACAGTGGGAGAACGGTGCACGACATTTTCCCATTCATTGTAAAAAGAAACACAAGCTAGAGGAGCAGGAGGAGGAGGATTGCCTGCTAAAAAAAAAAAAAAAAAGGAAAAAAAGATAATTGAAGCAGAGCTCTGTGCTGGTCATAATGACTGAATTCTTTGTGCATGCCAAGATGTAGAGGGGTGTGGAGTGTGGAGTAAAGCCATGCACTAGTGGACTTTCTCTACCTGGAATATTAGATTCTATTTGTGAAGAAATAGATGAGACAACTGGAGAACCAGTGTGAAGTTGCCTGAAGTAAGCTTCAGGAGATTGAAGACAGGATAATTGATGAAGAAGTTGAAGCTCACAGAAATGTTAACCACCTCCGTAGTCTTCTCCTTTCTGATACTATGAAAACAGGTTTGAAGAAGGAATTTGGTGAACTTTACAAAAAAAAAAAAAATTGAGTCTACGAGCCATCCTTCCATGGAGCTTGTTCTCTAGAAACCCCTCACTGAACTCCTTCCCAATGAGCCAAAGCCATCTTCTAATGCTAAGAACTATACAGGAGAGAGCCAAGCTAAGCATGCAGCTGCTGGCATTGCCTTCTCTCAGAGAACTGAACTGTTCTGGGAACTTGGGCACACAGGGATGTCTCCTTATAATGGTTTGGAGATAGCTACTAGCACAGAAGCAGAGATGGAACTCTAGAAACCAATTTATACAATAAAGTCGTCAAATGTTAGGAGAATCCTGTGTTCATTTATGAGCCAATTTGCATAGTATAGGGACTTGCAAGTTTTATGAAATGGGTGTAATAATATCTCCACCTGTGATTTGGGGTGGGACTCTCATTTTGGGTAGACATTTATTGAATTCAACTTTTTGCCAAGAAAGTTTGTCTCAACGGAAACACAGTTTTCAGTGGGACTTATTGAAGAAATGTTGGATTACAGTCTCTTCAAAGGTAAGTATAGAAGCTATATGTGTAAGGGTGACTTAAATCATATGTCACATTGTCTAGACTATTCAGACACTTAGAGAATATTCTCCTTGAATTAAAAAGGATGATTAAGAAAGGATGCTCCTACTACAACTGTACCCTGACAGTTAAGTCACAGTTTAGTCTGTAGATACAAGCTGTTTACAGTGGCGACTATATATAATGGGGGAGAAGGAGGGAAGATGGCAGTAGCTTAAGCCTGTTGCTAAGAAATTTAATAAAGGCCCTGAAACTTGTAAATTAGTTGTCAATTCAATATAGCTCTGTTGAATAAATAGCCAACAGCATGTGGCTCTCCTCTTTGCCTCTGAAAATGCAATGAAAATACAGAGAAAAAGTTTTTCCTTCAAGGCTTTTTGTCTTGTGCCACTGTTGCTCCTTGGTTTCCCATGCATAATTGATAAGCCCAGTTATTCAGTAATGTTTACAAATTAATTAACTTTGAATGATAGCTAAAAGATTATGAGGTAACCCAAGTGCAAATTATGTATGGGATAAGCATCCTTTAGTGCATCCTAAGGAATGCTTTGTCAGCTAAACCCAGTATTGATAACTTTAGTAATTAAAAAAAAAGTTATACTTATATTAGCAAGTTGTTTTAAAATGTTAATTTAGAGAACAGTGAAATTGACAATGTAGGAGCAAATGACATTGAGGTTTACTGACATAGACAATTTGACTGGTGCTTAGACTATTGTGCAGTAGGCCTAAATAGTAGTGGACAATGCTTCCTGCTAGCAGAAAGCCTTCATCTTATTGAGTACCTAAGCCAGGTTCCAGGTGTCCTTTGAGGATAGCCAAGTTTGAAATTTTTAGTTTCTCAGGCAGAGCTCTTCTGTGTGGTAGGGACTCACAGGGCAAAGTAAAATTACATTTCCTTTACTGCTACAGAATATTAACTATAGGTTACTAAATGAGTGCTATGGTATAATACTGGCCCTCCCTTCACACAACAGGACACCACCCCAGTTTTGTTTTGTTTCCTGGGTTTCTTCCCCCTTTGTAAGCAGGCACGAGATACCATTTGTAGAATAAAAAAATGTTTTATGCCACATAAATGTGAATTTTTAGAAACTACATTCCATGCATTTTGAAACCCTTACTGAAATGTCTCCTGTTGTTACAGATGGCATAGAAGTCACAAGTCTATTAACTGGTCTATTAAATGTTCTACACCATTCTACAGATGGCGTAGAAGTCACAAGTCTATTAATTGTTGCTTCTTTGGCCTCTTCCTGCTTTCTCTTTCTGTTTGGATAGTCAGGAAAATATTTAATGTTTAATATTTAAATAAAATATTTGATGTCTACACAGTAAAAGTATTCAAACTTCGCACCACTATTGAAAGCAGTTGGAAACCAGATAATAGTTTCTTAATCTTATATTTAGAGATGAATGTAAACTGTATTCTTTTGAAATGTGCAAGTGTTTGATTCATGCCATTTGATAAACTCGTGCCTTGTAGTCATTGTTTAATGGAACCAGCTTGTAAAGTTTGTAGCCTTAAATAAATCTCCATGCTAAAAAAGTGTGCTCTAGTGCAACACAAAAACATGAAGTGACTGCCCAGAGGTGGAGTTAGTGTTAAAGTGGAAAGGGAGATGACACATTTCCCAAGAAGGACCCGAAACACACCAAGATTGTCTTCTACAGGAATTGTTTGGGAGGCCTCTGAGTAAAGGTCTTATGATGAAAAGGGAGCAAAGAGGCCCCCAAACAAAGCTCTGATAGTACTGGTAAACATAGGAGAGAATTAAGATTCTGTTAATTAAAATCCAAACAGAGCTTATTTGAGGAGTCAAGTTACCTGATATGATAATTATTTCTGTAGGATAACTGAGGTTTTATGTTCTTTTTTGGACTTTATCCTCTTACATTTGTTTGTACAAAAATTGTTTTCCATCCTTGTGGTGCTTATTCATCTGAGCAGGCTCCATAGTCCCAACACCTCTGCTTTTTGTTTTACTTTTGTAGGATAGGGTTTTTGCTTTTGCTTTTGCCTTAAGATTTCCCTAGGGAGTTAACAGGGCTTTTCATTTTGTATAGCTTTTGCAGCATGGATCAACCTTTGGCTTATTGTGCTAATGTGTGAAGAGAAAACAATTATCTAAAGCAAGTGAGCTTTAATGAACAAATGTATATTTTTTCTGAGTTTGAGTAGGGTGCATGTGGTTTTTGTTTTTGTTTGATTTTGTATTTAGTATGAAGAAAGTCTTATTTTCGTAAATATTAATCACTTAAAAAACTGCTACTCATTCTTGAAAAGGTACAAATAAAAATTTTAGAAAAATAACTAAGGTAGGGGCTAGAACCATGAAAAGAATGTTTACCAGCAGATTCATTTATTATTTTAGATTTGAAACTTGGTTTTGTCTTTCAGTAGTGACAAGAATGGCTTAGTTCTAGGAATGTTCTGGAAGATACTGTTAATTTTACTTTAAAATGAGAATCTGCTGTTTCCGTATTTTATCCTTTTAAATACAACTTCTCAAGTGTTTTTGGGGAAAAAAAAAGGAGGTAAGACTAGCTTGCAGCTCCTGCTCAGACAAACAGAGCAGCATCTGGACACTCAAATTGCGAATTTTTGCTCCAAGAACTACCTCAGGAATATACCAGGAAAGTCGAGAAAATCCACAGACCCTTTGAAGGAACTGGATCACTGCTGCAGTCTCCCTGAGATGCAAAAAAAAAAAAAAAAAAAAAAAAACAAAACTGTGAGTCTGCTTGCTTTATCACTGGGGAGGTTCGTGGGCTGAGGCAAGTTCCCAGCCCTGGTCACTGGCTGCCTGGGCCTGTGACTGTCAGCTTTCCCCAACTTCCCTGGCAATGTATGACTCAGAAGAGGCAGATATAATCCCCCTGAGAATATAACTCCATTGGACTGGGAGGGAACCACACCCTCATCCCCCATAGTAGCCACAGCAAACCCCACCCAAGGAGAGGCTGAGCTCAGAAATGCCTATCCTAGCCCCCTCCTGGTGGACTTTCTCTACCCACCCTGCTAGCTGAAGACAAAGGTCAAATCTCCTGGGGCCTTTATGGCCCTGCCCACCAACTGAGAAACCTGAATGCTTAACCAGGTTTCCCTAGGATAAGTTTGCATCCTCCCTATAGGACTGTGGATGATGGGCTCTTGAACGTGCCACATCGTGGCTGGAAGCCAACCAACACAAAATCAGCCCACTAGACAAAAACACAACCAAAGACTCTCACAGAGTCCACTTCACTCCCCTGCTACCTCCACTAGAGCAGGTGCTGGTATCCAAGACTGCAAGACCTGAAGATGAATCATATCACAGGACTCTATGCAAACACTCCCCAGTACCAGCCTGAAGCCTGACAGCTCCACTGGGTGGCTAGACCCAGAAGAGCAAAAACAATCACTACAGTTTGGCTATCAGGAAGCCCCACTCCTAGGGAAAGGGAGAGAACACTATGTCAAGGGAGCACCACATGGGACAAAAGAATCTGATCAGAAACTCTTGAATCCCAGATCTTCCCTCTGATATAGTCTACCCAAATGACAAGGAACCAGAAAAACAATTCTGGTAAGATTACAAAGCAAGGTTCTTTAACACCCCCAAAAGATCATACCAACTCACCATCAATGTATTGAAACCATGACAAAATCTCTGAATTGCCAGAAAAAGAATTTAGAAGGTCAATTATTAAGCTAATCAAGGGGGCAGCAAATAAAAATGAAGGCCAACTTAAATAAATAAAATATATGATACAGCATAAGAAAGGAAAATTATTCATTGAAATACATAGCATAAATAAAAAAAATCACAACTTCTGGAAATCAAGGACACACTTAGAGAAATGCAAAATGTAGTGGAAAGTCTCAGCAATAGACTCATATAAGCAGGAGGATGAAACTCAGAGCTCAAAGACAAGGCTTTCAAATTAATTCAAATCATCAAAGACAAAAAAGAAAAATTAAAAAATGAACTAAGCCTCCAAGAAGTTTGGGACTATGTTAAATGTCCAAACCTAAGAATGACTGGTGTTCCTAAGAGATAAAAGAAATTTAAAAGTTTAGAAAACTTATCTGAGAGAATAATCGAGGTAAACTTCCCTGGCCTTGCTAGAGATCTAGACAGTCAAATAAAAGAAGCTCAAAAAACACCTGGAAAATTCATCACTAAAAGATCATCGCCTGGGCACATAGTCATCAGGTTATCTAAAGTTGAAACAAAGGAAAAAAATCTTAAGAGCTGTGAGGTAAAAGCATCAGGTAACCTATAAAAAATGTATTAGATTAACAGCCAATTTCTCAGCAGAAACCCTACAAGCTAGAAGAGATTGGGGTCCTATATTTAGCCTCCTTAAACAAAAAAATTATCAGCAAAGATTTTTGTATCCAGTGAAACAAAGTTTCATAAATGAAAGAAAGATACAGTTTTTTTTCTCAGAAAAGCAAATGCTGAGAGAATATGACACTACCAATCCGGTACTAAAAGAACTTCTAAAAGTACCCCCAAATAGAACCTCCTTAAAGCATAAACCTCACAGGACCTATACAACAAAAACACAATGAAAAATACACAGGGTATTCAGACAAAAAAAACCCCAGCACAATGAATAGAATAGTACCACACATCTCAATACTAACATTGAATGTAAATGACCTAAGTGTTTCAAAGTGCTAATACCAGAGTAGGTAGTATCACCCTAATCCTAATACCAAAACCAGGGAAGGGCATAACAAAAAAAGAAAACTGCAGGCTAATATGCCTGATGATCATAGATGCAAAAATCCTCAACAAAATACTAGCAAACAATATTGAACAGAATATCAGCAATATAATCCACCATAATCAAGTGGGTTTCATACCTGGGATTCAAGGATGGTTTAACATGCATAAGTCAATAAATGTGATACACCACATAAACAGAATTAAAAATGAAAATCATACAATCATCTCAAAAGATGCAGAAAAACATGTGAAAAAATACAGCATCACTTTGTGATGAAAACTCTCAGCAAAACTGTCATAGAAGGGACATAACTTAAGGTAAAAAAGCCATTTTTGACAAACCCACAGCCAACTTTATACTGAACAAGGAAAAGATGAAAGCATTCCCCCTGAGAACTGGAAAGAGACAAGGATGCCCACTTTCACCACTTCTATTCAACACAGTACTGTAATTCCTAGCCAGAGCAATCTTTGCTGATGATATGGTCACGTACCTAGAAAACCCTAAAGACTCATCCAAAAAGCTCCTAGATCTGATAAATGAATTCAGCAAAGATTCAGGACACAAACTTAATGTATACAAATCAGTAGTTCTGCTATACACTAACAGCAACCTAGCAGAGAATCAAATCAAGAACTCAATCCCTTTTTACGATAGCTACAAAAAAAGTAAAATACTTAGTAATATGCCTAACCAAGGACATGAAAGACGTCTACGAAAGCAAAAAACAAACAAAAACACTGTTAAAGGAAATCATAGATAAACAAATGAAAACAAATCTTATTTTCATAGATGGGTAGAATCAATATTGTGAATATGACCACACTGCTAAAAGTAATCTACAAATTCAATGCAATTCCCATAAAAATACCACCATCATTCTTCACAGAACTAGAAAAAAAAATCCCATAATTCATACGGAAGGAAAAAAAAAAGTTTTCATGGGCAAAGCAAGACAAAGCAAAAAGAACATATCTGGAGGCATCACATTACCAAACTTCAAACTATACTATAAAGTCCTAGTCACCAAAACAGCATGGTACTGGTAAAAATATAGGCACATAGACCAATGGAACAGAATAAAGAACACAGAAATAAAACCAAATACTTACAGCCAACTGATCTTTGACAAAACAAACAGAAACATAAAGTGGAGAAAGGACATCCTATTCAACATATGGTGCTGGGATAATTAGCAAGCCATATGTAGACGAATGAAACTGGATCCTCATCTCTCACCTTATATAAAAATCAACTCAACATGGACAAAAGACTTAAATCTAAGACCTGAAACAATAAAAATTCTAAAAGATAATGTTGGAAAAACCCTTCTAGACATTGGCTTAGGCAAAGAGTTCATGACCAAGAACCTAAAAGCAAATGCAACAAAAACAAAAATAGATGGGACTTAATTAAACTAAAAAGTGGCAAAGCAGGAAATCTGTCCATACATAACTTCAGAAATAGGGCTGAATCCTGGAAGCCAGGCAGCATCATTCTGAAGGCTCCACTTCCACAGCACCTCACAAATTAAGACTCACTGGCTTGGAATCCCATCCAGCCAATGGCAATGGATTGGAGTCTACCTGAGATGGGTCTGACTTCCCAGGTTGAGAAGCAGCCATGATCTCTGCAGTTTTGTTGACTAAGCCACTGTATTCTGCCAGCTGTGGGTAATAAAGATGGTATGGACAAGGAATGGTCTCCCACAGTGCAGCACAGATGCCTTGCCAGATAGTGGCGAGACTGTTTCTTTAACTGAGAGCACAATCCATTTTTCCTCACTGGGTGGGACCTCCCTGCAGGGCCTTCAGTTAATCCAGCCAGGTTTCTATGGACAAAGCTTTAATCTCTCCATAGAACGAAGCTCCCAGTGGGATGAGAAGCGGACATCTCTATAGTTCAGTTGACTCAGCAACTCCAGCCAGCTGGCTTTGAAGAATACAGGCAGTCTGGACAAAAAATAAACCCACAACACAGCACACTATCTCTCCCAAAAAGCAACCAGACTGCTTCTTTGGATGGGTGCCTGAACCCATTCCTCCTTACTGCATGAAAGGTCCTAACGGGAGTCTCCAGCCATCATATACAGTGTGTACAGGCCAGGAACAGGTCAGTACCCTGCTGGGATGAAGCTTCCAAAAGAAGGAGCTGGCTGTCATTTTTGTTGTTTCAGTCTTCACTGGTGATACCTCCAGGTACAAAAGAAAGTGAGGCAACTGGGGTCTAGAGTGAACGCAAAGCAAACTGCAGCAGCCCTATGACAGAGTGGCCTGACTGTCCAAAAAATACAAACACACACAAAACAATAACAATATCAACAAAAAAGACCCCACAAAAACCTCATTCAAATGTCAGCAACCTCAAAGATAGAAGGCAGATAAAGCAACAACGACAGAAAGAATCAACAGAAAAATTCTGAAAACTCAAAAACCAGAGTGCCTCTTCTCCTCCAAATAACCGCAACACCTCTCCAGCAAGGGCAGAAAACTGGCTGAGACTGAGATGGCTAAATTGACAGAAGTAGGCTGCAGAATGTGGGTAATAATGAACTTCACTGAGCTAAAGGAGCATGGGGTAACCCAATGCAAAAAAGTTAAGAATCATGATAAAACGATGCGGGAGCTGATAGCCTGAATAACCAGTTTTGAGAGAAACATAACCAACCTGATGGAGATGAAAAACACAACATAAGAACTTCACAATGCAATCACCAGTATCAACCACAGAATAGAAAAAGCAGAGAAAAGAAACTCAGAGCCTGAAGACAATCTTTCTGAAACAAGGCAGAAAAAAACAGAGAACAAAAAAAAAAAAAAGGAATGAAGAAAACCTCTGAGAAATATGGGTTCATATAAAGACACTGAAACTATCACTGATTGGCATACCTGAAACCGACAAAGTGAATGGAACCAAGTTGGAAAATATACTTCAGGATATCATCCAGGAGAACTTGCCCAACCAAGCAAGACAGGCAAACATTCACATCCAAGAAATGCAGAGAACCCCAGTAAGATACTCCATGAGAAGATCATCTCCAATACACATAATCATCAGATTCTCCAAGGTGGTAATGGCGAAAAAAAATTTTAAGGGCAGCCAGAAAGTCCAGATTACCTACAAAGGGAAGCCTATCATATTAACAGCAAACCTCTCAGTGGAAACCCTATAAGCTGGAAAAGATTGGGGGCCAATATTCAACATTCTTAAAAAAAAAAAAAGAATTTCCAAAACAGAATTTCATATTTGGCCAAACTAAGTTTCATAAGCAAAGGAGAAATAAGATATGTTTCAGACAAGCAAATGCTGAGGAAATTCATTAACACCAGGCCTGTCTTGCAAGAGGTCCTGAAGGAAGCACTAAATATGGAAAGAATAAAACCATTACCAGACACTACAAAAATACACTGAAGTACACAGTCCAGTGATACTATGAGGCAACCACATAAACAAGTCTGCAAAATAACCAGCTAGCATCTTGATGACAGGATCAAATTTACACAAAACAATACTAACCTTAAGTGTAAACAATCTAAAAGACACAGAATGGCAAGATAAAGACCCAAGACCCATCTGATTGCTGTCTTCAAGAGACCACCCATCTCAGGTGAAAACACACACACAGGCTCAAAATAAAGGAATAGAAGACAACTTTATAAGCAAATGAAAAACAGAAAACAACAAGGGTTGCAATTCTAGTTTGTGACCAAAGAAACTTTAAACCAAGAAAGATTTAAAAAGACAAAGAAGGGCATTACACAATGGTAAAGTGTTCCATTTAACAAGATGAGCTAATTATTCTAAATATACATGCACCCATTCCAGGAGCATCCAGACTCATAAGCAACTTATCAGAGAAATATAAAGAGTCATAGACTCCCACACAAAAATAGTGGGAGTACTTTAACACCCCAACTGACAGAAAATTAACAGATATTCAGGACCTGAACTCAGCTCTAAATCAATTGGACCTGACAGCTACAGAACTCTCCACCCCGAATCAACAGAATATACATTCTTCTCATTGCTACATGGTACTTACTCAAAAGTTCATTATAAAATCAGAAGGAAAACACTCCTCACAAATGCAAAAGAACTGAAATAATAACAAACAGCCTCTCAGACCACAACACAAATTAAACCTCAATGTAAAGAAATTCACATAAAACCATACAACTACATGGAAATTAAACAACCTGCTCCTGAATGACACCTGGGTAAATAAGAAAATTAAGGCAGAAATCAATAAGTTCTGTGAAACTAATGAGAATAAAGGGACAACAAACCAGAATATCTGGGATGCAGCTAAAGAAGTTAAGAGAGAAATTTATAGCACTAAATGCCCACATTAAAAATATAGAAAGGGCTGGGCACGGTGGCTCATGCCTGTAATACCAGCACTTTGGGAGGCCGAGGCAGGCAGATCAAGAGGCCAAGAAATCAAGACCATCTGTCCAACATAGTGAAACCGCATCTCTACTAAAAATACAAAAGTTAGCTGGGTGTTGCGGCATGCGTCTGTAGTCCCAGCTATTTGGGAGGCTAAGGTAGAAGAAGCACTTGAACCTGAGAGGCAGAGGTTGCAGTGAGCTGAGATCACGCCACTGCACTCCAGCCTGGTAACAGAGCGAGACTCCATCACAACAACAACAACAAAAACTAGAGAGATCTCAATTTATCAACCTAACATCTCAACTAAAAGAACTAGAAAACCAAGAGCAAACAAATCCCAAAGCTAACAGAAGACAAGAAATAACCAAGATCAGAGCTAAACTCAAGGAGACAGAGACATGAAAAACCATTCAAAAAGTCAATGAATCCAGGAGAGGTTTTTTGGGAAAAAAAAAGTAGATAAACTGCTAGCTAGACTAATAAAGAGAGAATAATCAAATAGACACAATAAAAAAAAAAATAAAAGTGGTCGGGCATGGTGGCTCATGCATGTAATCCCAGCACTTTGGGCGGGTGGATCACCTGAGGTCAGGAGTTCAAGACCAGGCTGGCCAACATGGTGAAACCCTGTCTTTACTAATAATACAAAAATTAGCTGGGAATGGTGGTGCACACCCGTAATCCCAGCTACTTAGGGGGCTGAGGCAGGAGAATTGCTTGAATCCGGGAGTGGAGGTTGTAGTGAGCCAAGATCATGCCATTGTCCTCCAGCCTGGGCGACAAGAGTGAAACTCTGTCTCCAAAAAAGAAAAGAAAAAACAAAAAAAGGATAAAGGGGATATCATCACTGACCTCACAGAAATACAAACAACCATCAGAGAATACAATAAACACCTCTATGCACATAAACTAGAAAATCTAGAAGAAATGGATAAATTCCTGGACACATTCACCCTCTCAAGACTGAACCAGGAAGTTGAATCCCTGAGTAGACCGATAACAAGTTCTGAAATTGAGGCAGTAATAAATAGCCTACAAAAAAAAAAAAGTTGGTATCATTTCTACTGAAACTATACCAAAAAATTGAAAAGGAGGAACTCCTCCCTAAGTCATTCTATGAGGCCAGCATCATCCTGATACCAAAACCTGGAAGAGATACAACAATGGAAGAAAACTTCAGGTCAATATTCTTGATGAACATTGATGCAAATATTCTCAACAAAATAACCAAATCCAGAAGCACATCAAAAAGCTTATCCACCACAATCAGGTAGGCTTCATGGTAGTGACGCAAGGTTGGTGCAACATACATAAATCAATAAATGTGATTAATCACATAAACAGAACAAAAGACAAAAACCACATGATTATATAAATAGATGCAGATAAGGCTGTTGATAAAATTCAACATTTCTTCATGTTAAAAACTCTAAATAAACTAGGTATCAAAGGAACAAAAGTCAAAGCAATAAGAATCATCTATGACAAACCCACAGCCAATATCATACTGAATGTGCAAAATTTAGTAGCATTGTCCTTGAAAACTGGCAGGAGAAAAGGATGACCTCTCCCACCACTCCTATTCAACACAGTATTGGAAGTTCTGGCCAGGGCAATCAGGCAACAGAAAGAAATAAAGGGTATACAAATTGGAAGAGAGGAACTCAAATTATCTTTGTTTGCAGATGACATAATCCTGTATCTTGAAACCCCCATTGTCTCAGCCCAAAAGTTTCTTAAGCTGATAAGAAACATCAGTAATGTCTCAGGCTACAAAAGCAATGTGCAAAAATCACTACTATTCCTAAACACCAATAACAGGCAAGCAGAGAGCCAAATCATGAATGAACTCTCATTCACATTTGATACAAAAATAATAAAATGCCTAGGAATACAGCTAACAAGAAAAGTGAAGGACCTCTTCAAGGAGAACTAAAAATCACTGCTCAAAGAAATCAGAGAGGACACAAAGAAATACTCCATGTTCATGGATAGGAAAAATCAATATATTGAAAATGGCCATACTACCCAAAGTAATTTATAGATTCAATGTTATTCCCATTAAACTACCATTGACATTCTTCACAGAACTAGAAAAAAATTATTCTGAAACTTATATGGAACCAAAAAAGAGCCCAAATAGACAAGGCAATCCTAAGCAAACATAACAAAACTGGGGGCATCATCCTAACTGACTTTAAACTATGCTACAAGGCTATCATAATCAAAAAAGCATGACACTGGTACAAGAACAGACACATCGACCAATGGAATAGAATAGATAACTCAGAAATAAGACTGCACACCTACACCCATCTGATCTTTGGCAAACTTGACAAAGACAAGCAATAGGGAAAGGATTCCCTATTTAATAATTAGTGCTGTGAGTGCTGGCTACCCATAGGCAGAAAATTGAAATTACGCCTCTTCCTTACACCATATACAAAAATTAATTCAGGAGGGATTAAAGACTTAAATGTAAAACCCAAAACTATAAAAACTCTAGAAGAAAATCTAGGCAATACCATTTAGGACATAGGCATGGACAAAAATTTCATGACATAAACACCAGAAGCAATTGCAACAAAGCAAACAAAAATAGAATCTAACTAAAGACCTTCTACACAGCAAAAGTAACTGTCATCAGAGTGAACAAAGAACCTACAAAATGGTAGAAAGTTTTTGCAACGTATCCCTCTGACAAAACTCTAATATCTGGAGTCTATAAGGATATTAAACAAATTTACAAGAAAAAGAAAAATCCCATTAAAAAGTGGGCAAAAAACCTCAACAGATACTTCTCAAAAGAAGACATACATGGGGCCATCAAACATAGGAAGAAGAAGCTCAACACCACTGATCATTACAGAAATGCAAATCAAAACCACAATGAGACACCATCTCACGATAGTTAGAATGGCTAAAAAAGTCCAAGAACAACAGATTTTGGTAAGGTTGTGGAGGAAAAGAAACACTTTTTCACTGTTGGTAGAAACGTAAATTAGTTCAATCATTGTGTAAGACAGTGTGGCAGTTCCTCAAAGACCTGGAGACAGAAATATAACTTCTCCCAGCAATCCCATTACTGGGTATATACTGAAAATAATATAAATCGTTCTCTTATAGATACATGCATACATATGTTCATTGAAGCACTATTACTAATAGCAAAGACATAAGATCAACCCAAATGCCCATCAATGACAGACTGGATAAGGTCATATACACTATGGAATGCTATGTAGCCATAAAAGGTAATGAGATGACGTTCTTTGCAGGGACATGTATGGAGTTGGAAGCCATTATCCTCAGCAAACTAATGCAGGAACAGAAAAACATGGCATGTTCTCACTCATAAATGTGGTCTGAATGATGAGAACACAGGGACACATGGCAGGGAAGAACACACACTGGGGCCTGTCAGAAGGTGGTGTGTGAGGTGAGTGAGAGCATCAAGAATAGCTAATGGATGCTGGGCTTAATATCTAGGTGATGGCATAATCTGTGTAGCAAACCACCACGGGCACATGTTTACTTATGTAACAGATCTGCACATCCTGCACCATATACCCATGAACTTAAAATAAAATAATAATAATAAAAAATTTGGTACATATACACAATGGAGTACTATTCAGTCAAAAAAAGAATAAGACCCAGTCATTTGCAACAACATGGTTAGAACTGAAAATCATTATGCTAAGTGAGATAAGCTAGGCAGAGAAAGACAAACATCACATGTTCTCACTTATTTGTAGTATCTAAAAATCAAAACATTTGAGCTCATAAACAGAGTAGAAGGATGGTTACCAGAGGCTGGGTTGGATAGTGAGGGGCTGGAAGTGGTGGGGAGGTGGGATGGTTAATGCATACAAAAAATATTTAGAAGAAATAAATAAGACCTACTATTTGACAGCAAAATAGGGTGACTGTAGTCAATAATAACTTAATTGTACATTTTATAACAACTGTATCCAATAGTGTTATTGAATTTTTTGTATCACAATGGATAAACGCTTGAGGGGATGGCTACTCCACTCTCCTTGATGTGCTTATTTCACATTGCATGCCTATATCACAATATCTCATGTATCTCATAAATATATACACCTACTATGTAAACACAAAAATTAAAGAAAAAAGTTAAATAAAGAAATAATAAAAAGGATTGAACCAAGAAAAAATAAATAGAAAACCCGAACAGTCCAAAAAACAAGTAATAAGATTGAATCAGTAATAAAAATAATCCCAACAAAGGAAAGTCCTGAAACAGCTGACTTCACTGCTGAATTCTACCAAACTTTTTTTAAAAAAATAATATCAATTATTCTCAAACTATTTCTAAAAATTTGAAGCAGAGAGAATTCTTCCTAATTCAGTCTATGAGGCCAACATAACACTGTTATCAAAACCAGACAAGGACACAACAATAAAAAAAATACAGGCCAATCTTCCTGATGAACATAGATGTAAATTCATCAACAAAATATTAGTAAATGGAATCCACCAACAAATGAAAAAGATAATACACCACGATCAAGTGGGATTTATCCCAGGAATGCAAGGATGGTTCAACACATGCAAATCAAGGATGCCCATTCTCACCACTCTTATTCAACATAATATTGGAAATCCTAGGCAGTGTAACTAGGTAAGAGAAAAAAATAAAGGATATCTATATTGGAAAAGAGAGTGTCAAATTGTACATGTTTGCAAATGTCATGATCTTATATATAGAAAAAACTAAAGACTTCAGCAAAAATCATTTGAATTGATAAATTCAGTAAAATTTAAAATAAAAAAATCAAAATGCAAAAATCAGTAGTGTTGCTATACAGGAACAACGAACTAGCTGAAAGAAAATCAAGAAGGCAATCACATTTACAATTGCTTTAAAAATTAGGAATAAACTTAATGAAGGTGGTAGCAGATTTCCACAAGAAAAATTACAAAACACTGATAAAAAATGAAGACGATACAAAAATGGAAAGACATCTCATGCTTATGAATCAGAAAATTTACTATTGTTAAAAGATAGTACTACCCAAAGGAATCTACAGATTAAATGCAACTCCTAACTTGACACCAATAACATTCTTCAAAGAAACAATTTTTATAATTCTAAAATATGTATGGAACTACAAAAGACTCTAAATACCTAAAACAATCTTGAGAAAAAGAACAAGGCTGCAGGAAGCACACTGCTGAACTTCAAAATATACTACAATGTTGTGGTAATCAAAACAGTATGGCACTGGCATAAAAACCGAAACACAGAGCAATGTAATAGAATACAGAACACAAATATGAATCCACATATCTACAGCCAAACTGATTTTTGACAAAGATGCCAAGAACATTCATTGGGGAAAGGACAGTCTTTTCAATAAATGGTGCTGGGAAAATTGGATATCCCTATATGAAAGAACAAAATTAGACCACAAACTCTCACCCTATACAAAAGTCCACTGAAAATGGATCAGAGACCTTAATGTAAAAAACAAAACTATAAAACTACTAGTAGAAAATATAGGGAAAATGCTTGAGGAAATTGTTCTGACAAAATAATTTATGAATAGAATCTTGAAAGCACAGATGAGATGATAAATATGCTAGTTACCCTGATCTGATCACTAAACACCATATGTATCAAAATATTACTAGGTACCCCATAAATATGTATAATTATTATGTGTCAATTAAAAAATAAAATAAATTAAAAATGAAGTATAAGATTTAAAAAGTCCATTTAGTCAAGGGAAACTTCAGTATAAACAAAGCTGGAGGCTTTCCCCATAGGCATCACACTATCTGACAAAAGCAAAAATTTTAAAAATAGTATTATGTCAAACTAATAAGATTTTGCACAGCAAATGAAACAATCAACAAAGTGAAAATACCACCTACATTATGAGATAAAATATTTGCAAATTATTTATCTGACAGGGGGTCAACATCCAGAATATATAAGAAACTCATACATTTTTACAGCAAAAAAGCCAAACAACCCAATTAAAAAGGGGTGAATGGGTGAATGATCTGAACAGACATTTCTCAAAAGAAGACATATAAATGGCGAACAAATATATGAAAAAAAGTTTAGCATCACTAATCATCAAAGAAATGCAAATCAAAACCCAATGAGATATCATTTCACCTCAATTAAGGAGGCTTTGTAAAAAACACAAAAAATAACATGTTGGCAAGGATGAAGAGAAAAGAAATTCTTATACAATCTTGGTAGGAATTTAAATTAGTACCACTATAATGAACAGTATGAAGTTTTCTCAACAAACTATAAGTAGAACTACTATATGATCCAGTAATCCCATTACTAGGCATTTATTTAAAGGAAATAAAAACAGTATGTCAAAGAGACATCTGTTACCCCATGTTTGTTGCAGTACTATTCACAATAGCCAGGGTATGGAATTGACCTAAGTATCTAACAACAGATGGCTACGTAAAGAAAATGTGGTATACATAAACAATGGAATACTATTTGGCAATGAAAAGGAATAAAATCCTGGAATTCTCAGCAACATGGATGGAGCTGGAGGATATTATGTTAAGTAAAATAAACTAGGAACTGAAGGTTGAACCATGTATGTTCTCAGTTATATGTGGAAGGTAAAAAATGGTGATTTCATAAAAGTAAAGAGTAGAACAGAGGATACCAGAGGCTGGGAAGCATATAAGGAATGAGGGATAGGGAGAGATTTCTTAAAGGACATAAAATTATAGCTAGATAAAAGAAATAAGTTCGTGTTCTATCCCACTCTAAGATGACTACAGTTAAAAACAATTTATTTTTTCAAATAGCCAGAAAGTGGATATTGAATGTTCTCAACACAAACAAATGATAAATGTTTGAGATGATAAATATGCTAGTTACCCTGATCTTATCACTATATGTATCAAAATATTACTATGTATCCCATAAATATGCATAACTGTGTCAATCACAAAATAAAATAAATTATAAAGTAAAAACTTCAAAAAGCCCAAATAGCCAAGGCAAACTTCAGCAAAAGAACAAAGATGGAGGCACTATCTGATTTCACATTATATTAGAAAGCTACAGTAATTAAATCAGCATGGTATTGGCATAAAAATAGACACATGCACAAAGAAATGGAATAGAAATTCCAGAAATAGACACATGTGTTTTCAGTCAATTGATTTTTGACAAAGGTGCCAATAATATACAATGGGAAAAGGACAGTCTTTTTAATAAATGATGTCGGGTAAACGGAATATCCATATGCTGAAGAATGATATTGGACCTTTATCTCACACTGCACACAAAAATCAACTCACCATGGATTAAAAATTTTTTAAAAAGACCTGAAAATGTAAAAATACTAAAAGAAAACATAGTGGGAAAAACTACAGGAAATTGGTCTGGCAATGATTCTTTGGGTTTAACTCCAAAATCTTAGGCAACACAAACAAAAATAGACAAATCTGATTGTAACAAACAAAAATTATTTTGTAAAGCAAAGGAAACAATGAACAAATATTTGCAAGACAACATCTGATAAAGGTTTGCTATACAAAATATGTAAGGTATTCAATATATAAGGTATTCAAACAAAGGTATTCAAAACATGTAAGGTATTCAAACAAATGACTAGCAAGAAACAACTAATTATTTTAAAACAGACAAAAAATTTGAAACACATTTCTCAAAGAAGACATAGAAATGGCCAACAGGTACATGAAAAAAATGTTCAGCATTACTAATCATTAGGGAAATGCAAATTAAAACCACAATATAATATAACCTCATGCCTGTGAGGGTGGTTATTATAAAAAAGACAAGTGATAACAAGTGAAGAAAAAGGAACCCTGGTACACTCTTGGTGGGAATGTGAATTATAATATTACAGCCATTATAAAAAACTGTGTGGTGCTTCCTCAAAAAACTAAAAATAGAACTACCATATGATCCAGAAATCCCACTTCTGTGTATATATCCAAAGGATTAAAAACTAGTATGTTGAAGGAATGTCTGCACTCCTATATTCATTGCATCATTATTCAAAATAGTCAGCATATAAAATCAATCTAAGTGCCCATAAAAAAAAAATGATAAAGAAAATGCAGTATGTATACACAATGGAATAAGAGCACTGAAAAGGAAAAAAATCCTGTCATTTGTGACACCATGGATGAACCTGGAGGACATTACGCTAAGTGAAATATGCCAGCCACAGAAAAAACTACTGAATAATCTCACTTTTATTTTGAATATAAAATAATCTAAGTCATAGAAATAGAGAGTAGAATGGTGGCTATCAGAGGTTGGGTTGGGGAATGGGGAGATGTTGCTAAAAAGGTACAGAGTTTAAGTTAGATAGGAAGAATACATGATAAGTATTTGAGGAGATGGATATGTCACTTAGTTCAATCATATTGCATTATATATCTATATCATATGTTCCACATAAATATATAGAATTATTATTTGTTAATTTATCATAAAATTTAAAAACACAAATGGTGGCAAGGACGTGGAGCAATGAAACTCTAATACATTGTTAGTAGGACTATGAAATTTTAAAGCCAGTCTGGAAAACCATTTGGCAGTCGGTAGTAAAGTTGAACATTTATTTAACATAATACCTAGTAATTCCACTCTTAGGTATTTACCCACCCCAAAATACAAACACAAATCTGTCCACAGGAAAATCTGCCTGCAAATGTTTATAAAAGCTTTATTCATAGTCATTAAATATTGGAAACTACTGAAGTGTCCATCTATAGATGAATGGATAAACAAATTGCTATATTCATACAATAGAAAACTACTGAACAACAACAATAATTACTGACAAGCACAACAACACAAAAGAATCTCAAGAAAAATGTTAAGTAAAAGAAGCAAGAATCAAAAGGCTACAAACTATATAATTTCACTTATATAACAGTTTATAATGAACAAAACTGTAGTGAAAGAGATCTCATCAGTAGTTGATAAAGGCTGGGAATCAGAGGGAGGAGTTGATTACAAAAGAGCACAAGGGAGCCTTTTCAGGTGACAGAAATGTTCTTTATCTTGATTATCGTGGTGGTTACAGAATTGTATACATTGCCAAATTTCAAAGAACTGTAGAAATAAAAAGAATAAATTTTACTAAATATAAATTACACCTCAATTAAAAAATCAAAGACTCGAGGCATATACAACAAAAAACAAATAAAACAAATATTTAATGGCCAGGCATGGTGGCTCATGCCTGTAATCACCAGCACTTTGGGAGGCCAAGGTGAGAGAAGAGAAAAAGAGACCCCCCCCATATTGTTTTATACGCAGTACCTGTTTCAAGAAGAAACAAGGAAGCAAAACCAAAGGCAGGCAGCCGGGCGCCAGGCATGGGACCCAAAACCAGACCCAAAACCAGGCCTGGGCCTGCCTGACCTAACCTGATAGTTAAAATTCAACCCATGACCTAGCAACCAATGTTATCCATAGATTCCAGACATTGTATGGAAGGACAGTGTGAAACTTCTCTTTCTGTTCTGTTTCACTCTGATTACCAGTGCATGCAGCCCCTGTCACATATCCCCTAGATTGCTCAAGATATCACGACCCTTTCATGTAAAATCTTTAGTGTTGTGAGCCCTTAAAAGGGACAGAAATTGTCCACTCAGGGAGCTCGGATTTTGAAACATTCATCTGCTGATGCTTCCAGCTGATTAAAGCCACTTCCTTCACTACCTTGGTGTCTGTGGGGTTTTGCCCATGGCTGGTCCTGCTACATTTCTTGGTTCCCTGACCAGGAAATGAGGTGACTGACAGATGGCTAGGGCAGCCCCTTAGGCAGCTTAGGCCTGCCCCGCGGAGCATCCTTGCGGGGGACTCCGGCCCGCCTGAGCGACGCGATCCAAAGAGTGCTCCCGGGTAGGCAATTATCCTGGTGGAACACCTCACCAGAGCAATGTGTGGCAGGCCCCCGTGGAGGGTCAATGCAGTGGCTGAACACCAGGAAGGAACTGGCACTTGGAGTCCAGACATCTGAAACTTGGTAAGACGTGGAAGCGTGGCCTAATCACCCACAGTGTGTCTGTATCGGCACTTTTGTTCTGGTTTTAACTTGACTTGAATTGCTTGATACTTTGGTTCTGGTTTTGACTTGGCTTAAATTTCTTGATACTCTGATTTTGGTTTGGTATAAATGATAAAGGCGTGTGTGTGCCCTCTTTACCTGTTCTTTGTTTTGTGGTAAGTGTGTGGTGTGACCATGATATTTTGTCTTGAGAAAACATGGGTCAGGCACAAAGTAAGCCCACCCCATCGGGAACTAAGTTAAAGAATTTCAAGAAATGATTCAAAGAAGACTACGGAGTCACTATGACTCCAGGAAAACTTAGAACTTTGTGTGAAATAGATTGGCCAGAATTAGAGGTAGGCTGGCCATCAGAAGGAAGCCTGGACAGGTCTCTTGTTTCAAAGGTATGTCACAAAGTAACTGGCAAACCAGGACACCCAGATCAGTTCCCATACATAGATTCCTGGTTACAGCTGGTTTTAGACACCCCACAGTGGTTAAGGGGACAGGCAGCAGCAGTACTAGCAGCAAAGGGACAGTTAGTTAAGGAAGGTTCTCGCTTTACCTGCCGAGGGAAGCCAGCCCCTAAAGTTCTGTCTGACCCAGAGCCTGAAGACTCGTGGCAGGAGATGGCACCAACAGTGCTCTCCCCTTACCAAGCAGAGAGGCCCCCTACTCCTGAGCCCACAGCCCCTGGACCACCCAGAGTAGACAAGAAAGGAAGTGAAGCTACAGGAGAAACTCCTCCCTTGGTGGCTCGCTTATGGCCCAAGACTGGAATCCAAATGCCCCTGAGAGAGCAGCAATATACTGGGGTAGATGAGGATGGACACATGGTGGAAAGGCGTGCCTTCGTGTATCACCCTTTCACCTCTGCTGACCTCCTCAATTGGAAATATAATACTCCATCTTACACTGAAAAGCCTCAAGCTCTAATTGACTTGCTCCAAACTATTATACAGACTCATAATCCTACTAGGGCTGATTGCCACCAGCTACTCATGTATCTCTTTAACAAAGATGAAAAGCGAAGGGTGCTCCAGGTGGCAACTAAATGGCTAGAAGAGCACATCCCAGCCGATTACCAAAATCCCCAGGAATACATAAGAATTCAGCTGCCAGGAATGGACCCTCAATGGGATCTGAATGAAGGACCAGATATACTGGGGCTCAGACGATACCAGGAGGCATTAGCTGAAGGTCTGAAAAAAGGGGCTCAAAAGGCCACCAATGTAAGTAAAGTTTCTGAAGTCATCCAAGGAAAGGAGGAAAGCCTAGCCCAATTCTATGAAAGACTGTGTGAGGCCTATCGTATGTACACTCTTTTCGATCCGGATAGTCCTGAAAATCTGCGTATGATTAACATGGCCTTAATTAGTCCAAGTGCGGAAGATATCTGAAGGAAATTACAAAAACAGGCTGGTTTTGCAGGAATGAATACTTCACAGTTACTTGAGATAGCTAATCAAGTATTCATAAATAGAGATGCAATAAGCCGCCGAGAAAGCCGTAAGGAGGGCGAATGCCAGGCCAGGCGGAACGCTGATTTGCTGGCTGCGGCAATTAGAGAAATCCCCCCAAAGGGACAGGGAAAGGGGGGTTCTAGGAGGAATGCCCAGTCCAATCGCTCACATCTGCAGCATAACCAATATGCCTACTGTAAAGAAATAGGACATTCGAAAGATAAATGCCTCCAACTAAAAGAGATACAAGGTGATGCGGAGCAAAAGACCACAGAAAAAGATGAAGGGACTTTGTTCAATCTGGCCGAAGGGCTACTAGACTGAAGAGGACCGGGCTCAAATGCCCGGTCAGGAGCCTATGGTCAGGATGACAATAGGGGGCAAGGACATTAAGTTTTTGATAGATACCGGTGCCGAACACTCAGTAGTAACCACCCCGGTGGCCCCCATATCTAAGAAAACCATTAATATAATCAGAGCAACAGGAGTCTCCACCAAGCAGGTTTTCTGCCTATGGCGGACCTGCTCAGTAGGAGGACATAGAGTGACTCATCAATTTCTGTATATGCCTTGACTGCCCCTTGCCTTTGTTAGGGAGAGACTTGCTTAGCAAGCTGAGAGCCACCATTTCCTTTACAAAACAGGGCTCTTTATAGCTGAAGTTACCGGGAACAGGAGTTATCATGGCCCTTACAGTCCCCCGAGAAGAATGGAGGCTTTTTCTAACCAAGCCAGGTCAGGAGATAAAACTGGCTCTAGCGAAGCAATGGCCCCGAGTATGGGCGGAGGACAGTCCTCCAGGGCTGGCAATTAATCAAGTCCCCACACTCATAGAAGTTAAGCCTGGGGCCCAGTCAATCAGACAAAAGCAGTATCTGGTTCCCAGGGAAGCTCTTGAAGGAATACAGGCACATCTTAGACACTTGAAATCTTTTGGAATTATAGTTCCTTGCCAGTCTCCATGGAACACCCCCTCCTACCTGTCCTCAAGCCAGGGACCAAGGACTATCGACACGTACAGGACTTATGCTTGGTTAACCAAGCTACCATGACTCTGCTCCCAACAGTTCCTAACCCTTACACACTGTTAGGATTGCTGCCAGCTGAGGATGGCTTGTTCACTTGCCTGGACCTGAAAGATGCCTTCTTTAGCATCAGACTAGCTCCTGAGAGCCAAAAGCTGTTTGCCTTTCAGTGGGAAGACCCAGGGTCAGGTGTCAACACAGTATGCTTGAACTCGGCTTCCCCAAGGGTTCAAAAATTCCCCCACCATCTTGGGGAGGTGTTGGCTCGAGACCTCCAGAAGTTTCCTGCTAAAGACCTAGGCTGTGTCTTGCTCCAGTACGTGGACAACCTTCTGCTAGGACACTCCATGGCAGTCGGGTGTGCAAAAGGGATGGATGCCCTACTTCGGCACCTGGAGGACTGTGGCTATAAGGTGTCCAAGAAGAAAGCTCAGATTTGCAGACAGCAGTTATGCTACCTGGGATTCACTATTCAGAAAGGGGAGCACGCAGCCTGGGGTCAGAAAGAAAGCAGGTCATCTGCAGCCTACCGGAACCTAAAACCAGAAGGCAAGTAAGGGAATTTCTAGGAGCTGTGTGGTTTTGCAGATTATAGATTCCAAACTTTGTGGTGCTAGTCAAACCGTTGTACAGGGTTTCAAAGGGGGTCGACCGAGAGCCCTTTGAATGGGGGCCTCTACAACAGCAAGCCTTTTGTAAGTTAAAAGAAAAACTTATGTCAGCCCCAGCTCTGGGACCACCAGATTTGACCAAGCCCTTCACACTCTGTGTTAGAAAGAGAAAAAATCGCAGTCGGAGTTTTAACTCAAACTGTGGGGCCCTGGCCAAGACCAGTGGCCTACCTCTCAAAACAGCTAGATGGAGTTTCAAAAGGCTGGCCTCCATGTCTGAGAGCCCTGGCAGCTACAGCCCTGTTAGCACAAGAAGCAGATAAGCTAACTCTTGGGCAAAACTTAAATATAAATCCCCCCATGTGGTGGTAACTTTAATGAACACCAAAGGACACCATTGGCTAACGAATGCTAGATCAACCAAGTACCAAAGCTTGTTGTGTGAAAACCCCTGCATAACCATTGAAGTCTGTAACACACTAAATCCTGCCACCTTCCTCCCAGTATCAGACAGCCCTGTTGAACACAACTGTGTAGAGGTGTTGGACTCAGTCTATTCTAGCAGACCCGATCTTTGAGACCAGCCATGGGCATCAGTAGACTGGGAGTTATATGCAGACGGGAGCAGCTTCATCAACCCATGAGGAGAAAGATGTGCAGGATATGCGGTGGTAACCTTGGATAATTTTATTGAAGCCAAGACATTGCCTCAGGACACTTCGACCCAGAAAGCAGAACTCTTTGCTTTAACTCAGGCTCTAGAACTCAGTGAAGGTAAGACTGTAAACATTTATACTGACTCTTGATATGCCTTTCTAACTCTTCAAATTATTGGGTCATTATATAAAGAAAAAGGCCTGTTAAATTCTGAGGGAAAGGACATAAAATATCAATAAGATATTCTACAATTATTAGAGGCAGTGTGGAAACCCCAAAAGGTGGCAGTCATGCATTGCAGGGGACACGAGCAAGTTACCACCTCAGTGAGTGCAGGAAACTCCTAAGCAGACACAGAGGCACGAAAAGCAGCATCTACTCCCTACCAGACATCAGTCACTGCCCCCCTACTCCCTCAAAACCTGATCTGGTCCCTACTTATTCTAAAGAGGAAAAAGACTTTCTTCAGGCAGAGAGAGGACAAACAATAAAAGAAGGATGGATAAAGTTACCAGATGAGAGAATAGCTGTGCCACAGCTGCTAGGAGACGCAGTAGTGCTGGCTGTACATGAAACTACCCATTTAGGCCAAGAGTCACTTGAAAAGCTGTTACGCCGATACTTCTACATCTCACACTTGCCAGTTCTTGCTAAAACAGTAGCGCAGTGATGCGTTACCTGTCGACAGCACAATGCAAAGCAAGGCCCTTCTGTTCCTCCCGGCATGCAAGCCTATGGAGCAGCTCCTTTTGAAAAGCTTCACATGGACTTCACAGAGATGCACAAATGCAGAGGCAACAAGTATTTACTGGTTCTAGTGGGTATTTACTCTGGGTGGGTAGAGGCTTATCCGACACGAACTGAAAAACTCATGAAGTAACCCATGTGCTTCTTCGAGATCTTGTCCCTAGGTTTGGACTGCCTCTACGGATTGGCTCAGATAATGGGCCGGCATTTGTGGCTGACTTAGTACAGAAGACAGCAAAAGTATTGGGAATCATATGGAAGTTACATGCTGCCTACTGACCTCAGAGTTCCGGAAAGGTAGGGTAAATGAATTTGACTATCAAAAATAGTTTAGGGAAATGGATACGGACCCTTCCTATGGTATTGTTTAAAATTAGGTGCACCCCCTCTAAGAAAACAGGATACTCCTCTTATGAAATATTGTATCATAGAACTCCTCCTATACTGCGAGGACTTCCGGGTACTCCCCAAGAGTTAGGTGAAATTGAATTACAGTGACAGCTGCAGGCCTTGGGGAAAATTACCCAGACAATCTCAACTTGGGTAAATGAGAGGTACCCGGTCAGCTTATTCTCCCCAGTTCACCCTTTTTCTCCAGGTGACCATGTATGGATCAAGGACTGGAAAGTAGTTCCTTTGTGGCCATGGTGGAAAGGACCCCAGACCATTATCCTGACCACTCCCACATCTGTAAAGGTAGAAGGAATCCCAGTCTGGATTCACCACAGCCACGTAAAGCCCACAGCCACTGAAACCTGGGAGGCCAAACCAAGCCTGGACAATCCCTGTAAAGCGACTCTGAGGAGGACGACAAGCCCTGCTCCAGTCACACCCTGAAGCTGACTCATCTATGCACGGCTGAAGCATAAGGAAAATCATCGTGGTACTTATTTTCCTTAAGACATGGACTTGTGTGGTAAAAGCTTCCACTGCTTCTTTTCACATAGAGGATTGCTTTCAGTGTATACATCAGGTCACTGAGGTAGGACAACAAGTTAAAACAATCTTTTTTTCTATAGTTATTATGAGTGCCTAGGAACTCCAAAAGGAACATGTTTATATAATAACAGTACAAAGTATGTAATCCAGAAGGTGATCAGTGTGATGTGTGTTATGACCCCTGTGAACCTCCCATGATCACGGTATTTGAAATAAGACTAAGGACTGGTCCTTTTCTAGGTGACACAAATAAAGTAATAGCTAGAACAGAAGAAAGAGGGTTCCTCAAACATGTAACCCTAAAATTTGACGCTTGTGCCACTATTAATAGCAATCAGCAAGGAATAGGATGTGGTTTTCTAGATTGGGAAAAGAGTTACACAGCAGAAATAAGTATATCTGCCATGAATCATATTCATGTACAAATGTGTGTTAATACTGGTCTTGTGTCATCTGGGCTACTTGGAAAAACTATGAAAAAGATCCTGTTTGCCTCCAAAAAGGAAAAATAAGTCCCTCCTGCACAAGTGGAAGCTGCAACCCTTTAGAATTAATAATTACAAATCCCTCAGACCCAAAGTGGGAAAAAGGAGAGCATGTATCTCTAGGCATTGATGGAAAGGGACTAGATCCTAGAATAAATATCTTAATAAAAGGGGAGGTTCGAAAACGCTCTCTAGAACCAGTATTTCAGACTTTCTGTGATGAATGAAATGTGCCAGTACCTGAGATTCCAGGAAAAACTAGAAATTTGTTTTTGCAGTTAGCCGAGCATGTAGCACAGTCTTTAAAAGTCACTTCATGTTATGTTTGTGGAGGAACTGCAATAAGAGATCAATGGCCATGGGAAGCCCGAGAATTAGTCCCTACGGGCCCAGTTCCTGATGAATTCCCAGCCCAAAAGAACCATCCTGACAATTTCTGGGTTCTAAAATTCTCAATTATTGGACAATACTGCATAGCTAGAGAAGGAAAAGAATTCACTCATCCTGTAGGACAGCTTAGTTGTCTTGGGCAGAAACTGTATAATGGTACCACAAAAACAGTTACATGGTGGAGTTCAAACCACACAGAAAAAAATCCGTTAAGTAAATTTCCAAGATTACAGGCCGTTTGGACCAACCCAGAATCCCACTGGGACTGGACAGCCCCTACTGGGTTATACTGGATATGTGGACATAGAGCCTATGCTAAGCTACCTGATCAGTGGACAGGTAGTTGTGTAATTGGCACTATTAAACCATCTTTCTTCCTATTGCCCATAAAAACAGGTGAACTCCTAGGATTCCCTGTCTATGCTTCCCACGAAAAGCAAAGCATAGCCATAGGTAACTAGAAAGATGATGAACGGCCCCCTGAAAGAAGTATACAATACTATGGGCCCGCCACTTGGGCACAAGATGGCTCGTGGGGATATTGGACCCCCATCTACATGCTCAACTGAATCATATGGTTACAAGCTGTTTTAGAAACTGTTACTAATAAAACCAGTCAAGCCTTGACTGTTCTTGCCCGGCAAGAGACTCAGATGAGAAATGCTATCTACCAAAACAGACTAGCTCTCGACTACTTGCTAGCAGCTGAAGGAGGGATTTGTGGAAAATTTCACCTTATTAATTGCTGTCTACGCATAGATGATCAGGGGCAAGTAGTTGAAGACATAGTCAAAGATATAACAAAACTGGCACACGTACCCGTTCAAGTGTGGCACGGATTTCATCCTGGGGCCATGTTTGGAAATTGGTTCCCAGCAATAGGAGGACTTAAAACTCTCATAATAGGAGTTATAGTAGTAATAGGAACCTGCTTACTACTTCTTTGTTTACTACCTGTACTTCTTCAAATGATAAAAAGCTTCATCACTACCTTAGTTCACCAGAATGCTTCAGCACAAGTATATTATATGAATCACTATCAATCTATTGCACAGGAAGACATAAGTAGTAAAAATGAAAGTGAGAACTCCCACTAATAAGTGAGAGTCTCAAAGGGGGGAAATGAGAGAAGAGAAAAAGAGACCCCTCATATTGTTTTATATTGTTTTATACTTAGTACCTGTTTTAAAAAGAAACAAGGAAGTGAAACCAAAGGCAGGCAGCCTGGCGCCAGGAACCAGACCCAAAACCAGGCCTGGGCCTGCCTGACCAAACCTGGTAGTGAAAATTCAACCCATAACCTAGCAACTGATGTTATCCATAAATTCCTGACATTGTATGGAAGGCCATTTGTGAAACTTCTCATCCTGTTCTGTTTCACTCTGATTACCTGTGCATGCAGCCCCTGTCACATACCCCCTAGATTGCTCAATCAATCACTGTCCTTTCATGTAAAATCTTTAGCGTTGTGAGCCCTTAAAAGGGACAGAAATTGTGCATGCGGGGAGCTTGGACTTTGAGACATTCGCCTGCTGATGCTTCCAGCTGATTAAAGCCACTTCCTTCACTACCTCGGTGTCTGTAAGGTTTTGTCCATGGCTTGTCCTACTACAAAGGTGGGCAGATAACTTGAGGCCGGGAGTTCCAGACCAGGCTGGCGAACATGGCAAAACCCTGTCTCTACTAAAAATACAAAAATTAGCCCAGCGTGGTGGCATGAGCCTGTAATTCGAGCTACTTGGGAAGCTGAGGCAAGAGAATAGCTTGAACTCGGGAGGCAGAGGTTACAGTGAGCCAAGATCGCACTACTGCACTCCAGCCTGGGTGACGGAGAGACTCTATGTCCAAAAAAAAAAAAAAAAAAAGAAAGAAATTAAAAAGACATTTTGCTCACCATCAGATTGATAAAGATTAAAAATATTGTCAGTATGCAGTGTTGTAAAATAAATTTTTTAAAAAATTAAATGTGTGAAAACATTCAATCTCATAAATTGGTGGGCATGTAATTTATTACAGCTTCCTTAGAGAAAACTAATATATATCTATCAAATATTAAAATGTATATATCCTATGATCTAAATAATTCCACTTGTATGGCTATTCTCATAAAGTTGTATAAAATTATATGTAGAATAATATTACTGGAGTTCTGTTTGTGCTAGCAACATACTAGAAACAACCTAAATAAATGTCCATCAGTAGATGACTGAATAAATGTATCAGAGCATGTTGATAAAATGACATTCTTCATATCCACTGAAAAATCTGCTAAGAGTTGAGATTTTTGAAAAAGGGGAGTAAAGACCTCCAAAAATCTTTTCTTCCATAAAAGCAATAAGAATGCTGGTAATAATTCTCAAAATCAACATTTTTAGAACTCTAAAAATTAATCAAACTCTTGTAACAATCAAAGGAGTGTTTGTGTTATAAAAAAGGTATGAATAACAGTATATATAACAACCTTTGTATTTGAGGGTTCAGATTAGGTGAATGTATATTTATCATATCATCTTGATTCATTGACCCGTTTTTCCTTATAAAAGTCCCTTATTTACATCTAGAAACAATTATGTCCTAAATTCTGTTTTGTCTGATGTTAGCATAGCCACTTTGGCCATGATATGCAAAATATAGCTTTTTCATCCTGTTTGTGTCTTTGTGTGTCTCATAGAAAGCATACGGTTGGACCACTGTTTTTAAAAATCCATTCTGTTAGTCTCTGCCTTTTCGTTAGAGTAGCTAATCAATTTAAACTCAATATAATTACTGATAAAATAGGATTCACATCTATCATTTTGCTATTTGTTTTCTGTATGTTTTATGTCTTTTTTGTTTTCCATTGCTGTCTTCTTTCTTATAAATATTTTGCAACATATCATCTTAATTCCCTTGTTTCTATTACTGTATTTTATAATTTAAAATTCAATAATATACAAAAACTTTGCCCCTATAAATCTCAATTCCCTCCCCATCTTTTGTGTTGTAATTGTCCTAGAAATTACATATTTAAATATTGCATGCCCATTAACACACTTATGGACATTTTATTCCCCATGTTTTCTTTGTAAGCTTTTTGGTTAGCCTAATGTTTGCACCAATCCTTATCTACCACCTCAGGTGCTGTGATCTAATATAAAATTATTGGTGGTAGATTTTATATATATATATGTATACACACACATAATTTTCTCTGATTATTTCTGACAAATGGTTCCATGGAATGGTCTATTCACCCTGGGAGAGCTTTTAGTCAGTTCTATTAAAGGTAGCCTTGCACATGAGGTCTCCCTGAGAGCTGTCATACAGGCTCCAACCTCATTCTACCCTCTTCAGGGGTTACCACGTTGCTGCTTTTCGCTGTGACTGCATGCTGTTGATTTTCAGAGCTACTGTGGAACTGGGGAGAGGGCATGGGAACAGGACAAATAAAAATGATAAAAAGCTCATGCTCCTACTGAGCTTCAGATTTGTTTTGTTTTGTGTGTGTGTGTGTGTGTTTTCTTTCTTTTTCTTTTTTTTTTTTTTTTTTTGAGGGGGGGAGACGGAGTCTCGCTCTGTCGCCCAGGCTGGAGTGCAGTGGCGCGATCTCAGCTCACTGCAACCTCCGCCTCCGGGGTTCATGCCATTCTCCTGCCTCAGCCTCCCAAGTAGCTGGGACTACAGGCACCCGCCAGCACCACGCCCTGTTAATTTTTTGTATTTTTAGTAGGCACGGAGTTTCACCGTGTTAGCCAGGATGGTCTCGATCTCCTGACCTCATGATCCACCCACCTTGGCCTCCTAAAGTGCTGGGATTACAGGTGTGAGTCACCGCGCCTGGCCTCAGATATTTTTCTTGAATAAAGAATCCATGGACTTCTGCAAGCCTTTGGTTAATTTCTAGAGTTCTGAAAACATTGATTCTCACATTTTCTTTTTTGGCCAGTGTTCTCATTGGTTTTTATAGATAAGGGATATTCTACAGGTTCTCACTCCATTTTCACTGATGACACACCAGACTGTATTCTTAAATTCAGATTTTATGTGAGGTTTTTTGCTTCATTTTGTTTTAGTTTAAGTTGTGATGAATATGGTTGGCACTTGCTTTGAATTTTTTCCAAGACGCATTTTGTTTGCATTATTCTCCTCTGCACACATTTCTGGGACATTAATTACCCAATTTTCATGTCCTGAATGAGGCTATGAAGTGTTTATGAGAAATATCTTGGACCTGCACAAGGCCTGCTATTCCCTCGGCAAAGCACAGTGCTAAGGTGGGGTAAACATATATTCAGATACATATCAAGCTTTGGATTCCAGACTTTCACTAGAAGCTATCAATCTTACATACCACTCACTAGCAGTACTTACTAGTAGCACTTACAAACTACTCACAGAAATTATATTTCTGTACTTTGTGTTTCCTGATGAGCATAATTCTGACATCTCTGATTTAACTGCAACAAAATTCAATGGGAAAAACTGTGTTTTTGGAGTTGTGTAAAAAAAAAAAAAAAAAAAAAAAGAGTGGGTCAGTACAACCGCTTTGGAAATCTATTTGGCAGTACTGACTAAAACTAATCATATGCATAACCTCTGGCACAGCAATTCCACCCCTTTATATATAATCAACAGAAATGGGTGTGCACATATGTAGCAAAAAAATTACTTACATAAAAACTCATATAGCTTTAATTTTAATAGTATGATTATTATTAAGAGCCAAAAACTGAACATGACCCAAATGTCCATCAATCTTAGAAAGAGTAAATAAATTATGGTATAATCACACAATGAAATACTACTGAGAAAATGAAAAAAGAGCAAATCACTGCTGCATACAACAACATCAATGAATCCCAAAATCTTAAGTTGCACGAAATAAGATAGATAGCAATAAATAGATATATGGTTTCATTCACATAAATTTCAGAAACAGATGGTACTAATCTATAATTCTAGAAGATGGGGTGTGAAATAATAATCTGTTTCATATTTCTGGTGCCAATTACACAGGTATGTTAAATTTATGAAAACTTGCTGAACTGTGCATGTATAATTTCTGTACTCTTTCATATGTATGTTATATTACAATAAATATCAGCAAATCAGAATGTAAACATACATATTCTGACTGAAGAGAGAGAGAAAGGAAGCATTTGACGCAAAGGGAACAATATGTACAAAGGTACTGTGATGTGAAAAACATGCTGTGTGCTGTGTTATTGGAATGGTGAGTAGTTCAGTAGGGCAGGAGCACAGCTATGCTTATAGGTAAAAGAGGAGAGGTAGAGCAAACCTTTTATTTCTGGAATATAGTTAAGAGTTTAAAAATGTGTTTTGACAAATCACAAGCATTCTTATACACCAGTAACAGACAAACAGAGAGCCAAATCATGAATGAACTTCCATTCACAATTGCTTCAAAGAGAAAAAAATACCTAGGAATCCAACTTACAAGGGATGTCAAGGACCTCTTCAAGGAGAACTACAAACCACTGCTCAGTGAAATAAAAGAAGACACAAACAAATGGAAGAAGATACCATGCTCATGGATAGGAAGAATCAGTATCGTGAAAATGGCCATACTGCCTAAGGTAATTTATAGATTCAATGCCATCCCCATCAAGCTACCAATGAGTTTCCTCACAGAATTGGAAAAAACTGCTTTAAAGTTCATATGGAACCAAAAAAGATCCCGCATTGCCAAGACAATCCTAAGTCAAAAGAACAATGCTGGAGGCATCACGCTATCTGACTTCAAACTATACTACAAGGCTACAGTAACCAAAACAGCATGGTACTGGTACCAAAATAGAGATATAGACCAATGGAACAGAACAGAGTACTCAGAAATAATACCACACATCTACAACCATCTGCTCTTTTACAAACCTGACAAAAACAAGAAATGGGGAAAGGATTCCCTATTTAATAAATGGTGCTGGGATAATTGGCTAGCCATAAGTAGAAAGCTGAAACTGGATCCTTTCCTTACTCCTTAGACGAAAATTAATTCAAGATGGATTAGAGACTTAAATGTTAGACCTAATACCATAAAAACCCTAGATGAAAACCTAGGTAATACCATTCAGGACATAGGCATGGGCAAGGACTTCATGTCTAAAACACCAAAAGCAATGGCAACAAAAGCCAAAATTGACAAATGGGATCTAATTAAACTGAAGAGCTTCTGCACAGCAAAAGAAACTACCATCAGAGTGAACAGGCAACCTACAGAATGGGAGAAAATTTTTGCAATCTACTCATCTGACAAAGGGCTAATATCCAGAACCTACAAAGAAATCAATCACATTTACAAGAAAAAAACAGACAACCCCATCAAAAAGTGGGTAAAGGATATGAACACACATTTCTCAAAAGAAGACATTCATACAGCCAACAGACACATGAAAAAATGCTCATCATCACTGGCCATCAGAGAAATGCAAGTCAAAACCACAATGAGATATCATCTCACACCAGTTAGAATGGCAATCATTAAAAAGTCAGGAAACAACAGGTGCTGGAGAGGATGTGGAGAAATAGGAACACTTTTACACTGTTGGTGGGATTGTAAAGTAGTTCAACCATTATGGAAAATAGTATGGCGATTCCTCAAGGATCTAGAACTAGAAGTACCATATGACCCAGCCATCCCATTACTGGGTATATACCCAAAGGATTATAAATCATGCTGCTATAAAGACACATGCACACGTATGTTTATTGTGGCACTATTCACAATAGCAAAGACTTGGCATCAACCCAAATATCCATCAGTGACAGACTGGATTAAGAAAATGTGGCACATATACACCATGGAATACTATGCAGCCATAAAAAAGGATGAGTTTGTGTCCTTTGTAGGGACATGGATGCAGCTGGAAACCATCATTCTCAGCAAACTATCGCAAGAACAGAAAACCAAACACCACATGTTCTGACTCATAGGTGGGAACTGAACAATGAGATCACTTGGACTCGGGAAGGGGAACATCACACACTGGGGCCTATCATGGGGAGGGGGGAGGGGGGAGGGATTGCACTGGGAGTTATACCTGATGTAAATGAGGAGTTGATGGGTGCTGACGAGTTGATGGGTGCAGCACAGCAACATGGCACAAGTATACATATGTAACAAACCTGCACGTTATGCACATGTACCCTAGAACTTAAAGTATAATAATAATAATAAAAAATGTATTTTGACTTGTTTATTCCCAAAATTAAGTCCACTCTCACCATATGTATTGTATATACGTATTTACAATAGGCCATCTATCTGAATGTTCCGGAAGCACCTCAACATAGACACTCTGGAACAAAATATCTTCAGTCTGATACCGCATCCACAGACTAAAACTTGTTCTTCCTTTGGTACCTTGGCACCATTCTTCACTCCATTGCCCAAATCAGAATCCTGGGAGTCACCTTTACTTCCTCTTCTCCCACAAGCAATCAATAACCAAATACTGGTGATACCATATCATACACACTCATACACATAAACAGAAAACACTCAAAAATCTTTACTATGACTTTCATTCAGAGCTATGTCAAAGATAGGTTTCTTTTCTCTTCTAAGTAGTATATTTTTATTTGTCATGTCATCTATAACTTTAGAATCTACCTGCTTCTCTACAGTCCAGTGTCTCCTACCTTAGTTTAAGGCCTACTGTTTCACGTGGACTTATCACAAAAGTCTCTAGACAGTATTTCTGCTGATAGTTTCTCCTCTTTTCTAAGCACGCTCCACACTACTGTAGCAGGATGTTTCTAAACACCAAAATCTTTAGCATGCCTTATATTGCCCTTCACAATCCTTCCTTTTTCACCCCCAGAGCCCTTATCTTCCCTAAATAAAATTGCTGTCCTAAATATCACTCCAGCTGAATACATGCTGATTTCCATTATGTTCAAAATGCTGCTTTAGAATTCCTTTCATATTTGGTGTATGTAGAATTCTAGAATAAGGGATATAATAACTAAAAACTTTGTTGTGCCTCCCACCTAACTTTTATTTGACTGGTCAGATGCCATGACACATCAATACATGATTGTGGTCAATTCTCTATTCTCTTTTTATTAATCAAGCTTATCATCGTGGCCTTCTGTCACATTGCAGTCAACTGTCAAGTAAGACTCTGAGATTAAGGTTTGAGTTTAGGTAGAGGAAATTGGCCTCACAGGCCTCCAAACTTAACTATAAGATCTAGCTTGACCTACCACAGTTCTCTGAATAGAGTTCTGGGGAACAAGTCTGTCTAATTATGTGTTATGTTCCTTTTCCTTACCATTCTTTCTTGTGTTCCTCAGGGACTTTGTGGAGAGGACCAAGATAGGCCCAAGATAACTATTCTTTTTTTCTGAGCCAAACACCATTAAAGTCTCCTACTACTTCTGAAGTTGTATGTGCATAGAAGAAAACCAGCCTCAGGACTTTATCCTACCACATAAGCCTCATCGCTAACTTTATGTACCCACCTCTGCTTTTGACTATTCCAAAAATTAAGTCCACTCTCAGTAATCTGTCACAGAGATGTTAAAGTATTTGTGAATATCCAAAACATAGGTCTTTGCAGAGTTTGCTGCATAGAGCAAGTGTTCAATACATCAACTGAATGTTAATGAGGATAATCCAATAATCTTTAAAATAGACAATCAATGAACAATTTTCTGGGAATGAAGTGCAATTTATTCTCAGCACTCTCTGAAAGGAAAATTCTAAAACAGCAGCCATAGTTTAGTTAAGATCCATTCTCCAAAAGAAGTCTGAAGACTAGCTTAATAACATACAACAATCTCCAGGGGGACTGGTTTTTATATCAAATGACTATCTGGGAAGATCTGGACATATTTGAGAAATCCAATACTAATTTTTCCTTTGTAGTCATGAGACTATCATATACAACTGGCTGTTACTATTTTTTTAATAATGCTGATGAGTTGTTTCCTTTCTCATTCTATACAGAATTCAAAGCAGATTGAACAGACTTAAACAGCAATATGAGGATTCCACCCAAACAAATGACCAAAACATCTGGAAAGCAAAGGCTTTCAGAGCCTAAAATCACTGAGATGATCAAAGAGCTCTACTAAAGAAGATGGAAGTTCATTCCTTAAAAATATGTTGAAAAGAGTATCCTCGTCACTTTTCTGAGATCCTTCCTAAATATAGCTAGATAGATTTCTACAGCTTGAAAGTTTTATTATGACATACACACATCAAACACACACATCCCTCCCCTTCTTCCTGTCAATCTCTTACTCTCTCATTTGTTTTAAACCACACACACACAAATGCCCAGTGTAACCATATAGAATTGCTAATATTTAACAATTTTTACCTACAAAAGTGCCAATTTTTTATGGTTCAACTGAATATATATACATATAGTATAGCAAATTAGCATATATTATATAATAATATGTATATGTATGTAAATTACCATGTATTATATAATAAAACATATTGATGTGTGTGTGTGTGTGTGTGTGTGTGTGTGTGTGTATTTTTCCCTCAGAGAGTTAGGCCATACTAGTTTCTATGAAAACCAAACTTTGCCCAAAGGGCATAATTCAGCTGCTATGACTAGTTTCATTCTTCTTTCAACTCAATACACACTCATACACATAAACAGAAAACACTCAAAAGTCTTTACTATGACTTTCTTTTTTTTTTTTTTTTGAGATGGAGTCTCGCTCTGTCGCCCAGGCTGGAGTGCAGTGGCGCGATCTCGGCTCACTGCAAGCTCCGCCTCCCGGGTTCACGCCATTCTCCTGCCTCAGCCTCCCGAGTAGCTGGGACTACAGGCACCCACAACCGCGCCCGGCTAATTTTTTGTATTTTTAGTAGAGACGGGGTTTCACCGTGGTCTCGATCTCCTGACCTTGTGATCCGCCCGCCTCGGCCTCCCAAAGTGCTGGGATTACAGGCGTGAGCCACCGCGCCCGGCCCTTTACTATGACTTTCATTCAGAGCTATGTCAAAGATAGGTTTCTTTTTTCTTCTAAGTAGTATATCTTTATTTATAGTTAATAATGTGGAAATAAAGGTTAATAAAAATCGGGAGAAAATTATGTTAAGTGAAATAAGTAAGGCACCAAAAAACAAATGCATGTTCTCACTTATATGTGGAAGCTACACAATTGATTTGATGGAGGTAGAGAGTTTGTAATGGTCATTGCCAGAGGCTGAAAAGGACAATGGGGATAGGAGGATGAAGAGGGGCTTGTTAACAGGTACAAAGATACAGTTAGATAGAAGAAATAAGTCCTAGAGTGACCTAGGCAGGTCACTCCTCCTCTTTGACTACAGTAGTTAAAATGTAGACTCAGGAACCACAGTAGTTGTTTGACCTTGAATAAGTTAAATAACTGCTTTATACCTTAGTTTCCCATCTATAAGATAGGGATAATAATAGTTCCTATCTTATAATGTTATAGTGAAGATTCATGGCTTATTTAGTGTAAAGTACTTCTAAGAGTGCATGAATATATTGTCTAATAAATGTGAATTGTTATTGTTTCCAGTAAGTTTTCATTTGGCATAGGAAATGAATGGCAGATTCTTATCAGTCTTACAGTCTAGTTAACTAAGAATTACTATGTCTATCACCAGAAATTATTACATTTAAAATCACAATTAAAATGGAAGGAAAACAAAGTAATACAAACTACTATGACAGCTTCTACGGCTTCAGCATTGGGAATCTCAATTTTGATTGATCTAGTCAACAAATGTGCTGAATACTCACTCTGTGCCAGGCACTATGTTATATACTTCACATACATTACCTTATATTTACCTCACAATACTTCTGTGTAGAAGCCAGTGTTGTGCCAGCATTATATTGAGGCTAAATGATGTGCCCAAGATCACACAGTCGTCACTGCTTAAGCTAAGATTTGAATCCAAGTTCCAAAACCCAGGTTCAACAGCATGCAAAAATTGAGCTGAAACTGTATAAATCTCTAGAAGCACATGCTCCAAAAAAGCATTCAAAATTAGAGCTTACTGTTTGTTAGTTAGTTTGTACACACAGACACACACATACACACATATGGTCTGGGAAAGAAAATGCTATTTAAGAGTTTACTTATTTAAAAGGAATAGAGACTGAGAAGACAAAACTGTCCCCTGTTCTCAAAATATTTCTGTGGCTTCCATTTTGGCTCCTAATTTTCTTCCTTTCCCGCAAACAAAATCCTGTGGGGTCTCTTACATTAGTCTCCTTCTCTACACCACCACTGATGTTATCCTTTTATACACTAGTTAACTATTTAAATAACCTCTTAACTCTTTTCCTTGTTGGTATTCTACCCTTCCTCCACTGCAGTCTGTATGGCTTTTACCTTGCTTGAACCCACTCACCTAGACTTTTAGCAAAATGCTAGAACCAGGTCAGAAAGTGCTAGAGCTACAAGAGACCTATGTATTGAGCAAGGCAGAGATTATGTCATTTTCCTATTGGAAAACCGTCAATGACCTAATAGAAAATGTACAAAGGCAGTTCACAGAATCAGAAAGCCAAAATTGCCAACAAACAGACAAAAAGATGTTCAGCCTCATTAGTTACCAAGGAAATTCACATTATAACAAAAATGTGATGTTATTTTAACCCATCAAGTTGGAAAACAATATAAATGGTTGTTTGAGTGTGTGAGATAATACAAATTTTCCAATACTGCTGGTGGGAATGAAAGCTAGGACAGCAACCTTGGAGAGTGATTCAGGCTAAAGATGTATATATTTTGTGACATATCAAATCTGATGTACTGTAGATTCATCTTCTTAATCCAAGGTCTAGAGAACTTCAGGAAGTCCATGATGTTGAATGGGGAAAAATTATATTTTTATTTTTATTTTGCTTTACTTTTAAGTTCAGGGGGACATGTGCTGAATGTGCAGATTTGTTACATTAGTAAACATGTGTCATGGTGGCTTGCTGCACAGATCATCCCATCACCAAGTTATTAAGCCCAGCATCCATTAGCAATTTTCCTGATGCTTTCCCTCCTGCCACACTCCCCAACAGGCCCCACTGCATGTTGTCCTCCGCTCACCATGTCCAAGTGTTCTCATCATTCAGCTACCACTTATAACTGAGAACTTGCAGTATTTGGTTTTCTGTTCCTGCATTAGTTTGCTGAGTATAACAGCTTCCAGCTCCATTCATGTCTCTGCAAAACAAATGAACAAACAAACAAAAACAAAAACAAAAAAATCATGATCCTGTTGCTTTTTATGGCTACACAGTATTTCATGGTGTACATGTACCACATTTTCTTTAACCAGTCTATCATTGATGGGCATGTTGTGTTGATTGCATGTCTTTGATATTGTGAAGAGTGCTGCAATGCACATATGCATGCATGTATCCTTACAATAGAACAATTTATATTCCTATGGGTATATACTTAGTAATGGGACTGTTGGGTCAAATGATATTTCTGGTTCTAGGTCTTTGAGGAATAGCCACACTGTCTTCCACAAAAGTTGAACTAATTGACATTCCCACCTACAGTGTAAAAACATTCCTTTTTCTACGCAGTCTTGCCATCATCTGTTGTTTCTTGACTTTTTAATATTGGCCATTCTGACTGGTGTGAGTTGGTATCTCATTGTGGTTTTGATTTGCATTTCTCTAATGATCAGTGATGTTAAGCTTGTTTACATATGTTTGTTGGCCACACATATGTGTTCTTTTAAGAAGTGTCTGTTCATGTCCTTTGCCCACTTTTTAACAAGGTTGTTTTCTTATAAATTTATTTAAGTTTCTTGTAGATTTTGGATAATAGACCTTTGTCAGATGGATAGGTTGCAAAAAGTTTCTCCCATTCTGTAGACTGTCTGTTTACTCTGATGATAGTTTCTTTTGCTGTACAGAAGCTCTTTAGTTTAACTGAATCCCATTTGTCAATTTTTGCTTTTTTTGCAATTGCTTTTGATGTTTTTGTCATAAAATCTTTGCTCATGCCTATGTCCTGAATGGTATTGCCTAGATTCTCTTTTAGGATTTTTATAGTTTTGGGTTTTACATTTAAGTGTTTCATCCATTTTGAGTTAGTTATTACATAAAGTGTAAGAAAGGGGTCCAGTTTCAGTTTTCTGCATATGGCTAGCCAGTTCTTCCAGCACTATTTATTAAATACGGAATAGTGTTAGTCCATTCTCATGCTACTAATAAAGGCATACCCAAGACTGGGTAATTCGTAAAAGAAAAAGGTTGAATTGACTCAGTTCAGCATAGCTGGGGAGGCCTCAGGAAACTTACAATCATGGCAGAAGGAGAAGAACACATGTCATTCTTCACATGGCAGCAGCAGAAGAATGACTGCCCAGTGAGGGGGAAGCCCCTTAAAAAGCCATCAGATCTCATGAAAACTAACTCACTATCATAAGGAATAAAAAAAGGAAGAAGGAAACCACTCCAATGATTCAATTATTTCCACCCGGTCCCTCCCAAGACACATGGTGATTAAGGAAACTACAATTCAATGAGATGACATTTGGGTAGGGACAAAACCAAACCATATCATTCCACCCTTGGATCCCCCCAGATCTCATGTCCTCACATTTCAAAACACAACCATGCCTTTCCAACAGTACCAAGGTCTTAGCTCGTTCCAGCATTAACCCAAAATTACAAGCCCAAAATCTCATCTGAGAAAAGGCGAGTTCCTTCCACCTATGAGCCTGTAAAACTGAAAGCAAGTTAGTTATTTTCTAGATAAAAGGGGGGTACAGGCATTGAATAAATACATCAGTTCCAAGTGGAAGAAATTGGCCAGAACGAAGGGGTTACAGGCCCCATGCAACTCTGAAATCCAAAAGGGCAGTCATTAAACCTTAAAGTTCCAAAATAATCTCCTTTGACTCCATGTCTCACATCCAGGTCTTGCTGATGCAAGAGGTGGGCTCTCAGGGCCTTGGGCAGGAATCCTTTCCCCATTGCTTGTTTTTGTCAGGTTTATTGCAGATCAGATGGGTGGTCTTATTTCTGAGTTCTCTACTCTGTTCCATTAGTCTATGTGTCTGTTTTTGTACCAGTACCATGCTGTTTTGGATAGTATGGCCTTGTAGTATAGTTTAAAGTCAGCTAGCGTGATGCCTCCAGCTTTGTTCTTTTTGTTAGGATTGTCTTGGCTATTTGGGCTCTTTTTTGGTTCCATATACATTTTAGAATAGTTTTTTTCTAATTCTGTGAAAAATGACAATAGTAGTTAAATGGGAATAGCACTGAATATGTAAATTACTTTAGGCAGTATGGCCATTGTCAAGATACTGATTTTTCCAATATTACTGAAGTTGCTTATCAGGTTAAGAAGCTTTTGCGCTGAGATGATGAGTTTTTCTAGATATAGGATCATGTCACCTGCAAATAGAGACAGTTTGACTTCCTCTCTTCAATTTCAATACCTTCATTTCTTTCTATTGCCTGATTTCCCTGGCCAGAACTTCCAATACTACGTTGAATAAAAGCGTTGAGAGAGTGCATCCTTGTCTTGTGCTGGTTTTCAAGGGAATGTTTCCAGCTATTGTTCATTAAGTATGGTATTGTCTGTGGGTTTGTCATAAATGGTTCTTAATATTTTGAGGTATTTTCAATCAATATTTACTTTACTGAGAATTTTTAATATGAAGGGATGTTGAAATTTATCAAAGGCCTTTTCTACATCTATTGAGATAATCATGTGTTTTATCCTCAGTTCTGTTTATTGATTTGCATATGTTGAATCTGCCTTGCATCCTGGAAACGAAGCAAAATTGATTGTGGTGGGTAAGCTTTTTGATGTTCTGCTGGAATTGGTTTGCCAGTATTTTACTGAAATTTTTTTTCCAGTTTTTTTTTTTTTTTTTTTTTTTAAATTATACTTTAAGTTCAAGGGTACATGTGCATAATGTGCAGGTTTGTTACATATGTATACTTGTGCCATGTTGGTTTGCTGCACCCATCAACTCGTCAGCACCCATCAACTCATCATTTACATCAGCTATAACTCCCAGTGCAATCCCTCCCCCCTCCCCCCTCCCCATGATAGGCCCCGGTGTATGATGTTCCCCTTCCCAAGTCCAAGTGATCTCATTGTTCAGTTCCCACCTATGAGTGAGAACATGTGGTGTTTGGTTTTCTGTTCTTGCGATAGTTTGCTGAGAATGATGGTTTCCAGCTGCATCCATGTCCCTACAAAGGACACAAACTCATCCTTTTTTATGGCTGCATAGTATTCCATGGTGTAAATGTGCCACATTTTCTTAATCCAGTCTGTCACTGATGGACATTTGGGTTGATTCCAAGTCTTTGCTATTGTGAATAGTGCTGCAATAAACATACGTGTGCATGTGTCTTTATAGCAGCATGATTTATAATCCTTTGGGTATATACCCAGTAATGGGATGGCTGGGTCATACGGTACTTCTAGTTCTAGATCCTTGAGGAATCGCCATACTGTTTTCCATAATGGTTGAACTACTTTACAATCCCACCAACAGTGTAAAAGTGTTCCTCTTTCTCCACATCCTCTCCAGCACCTGTTGTTTCCTGACTTTTGAATCATTGCCATTCTAACTGGTGTGAGATGGTATCTCATTGTGGTTTTGATTTGCATTTCTCTGATGGCCAGTGATGATGAGCATTTTTTCATGTGTCTGTTGGCTGTATGAATGTCTTCTTTTGAGAAATGTCTGTTCGTATCCTTTGCCTACTTTCTCATGGGGTTGTCTGTTTTTTTCTTGTAAATGTGATTGATTTCTTTGTAGGTTCTGGATATTAGCCCTTTGTCAGATGAGTAGATTGCAAAAATTTTCTCCCATTCTGTAAGTTGCCTGTTCACTCTGATGGTAGTTTCTTTTGCTGTGCAGAAGCTCTTCAGTTTAATTAGATCCCATTTGTCAATTTCGGCTTTTGTTGCCATTGCTTTTGGTGTTTTAGACATGAAGTCCTTGCCCATGCCTAGGTCCTGAATGGTATTACCTAGGTTTCCTTCTAGGGTTTTTATGGTATTAGGTCTAACATTTAAGTCTCTAATCCATCTTGAATTAATTTTCGTCTAAGGAGTAAGGAAAGGATCCAGTTTCAGCTTTCTACTTATGGCTAGCCAATTATCCCAGCACCATTTATTAAATAGGGAATCCTTTCCCCATTTCTTGTTTTTGTCAGGTTTGTCAAAGATCAGATGGCTGTAGATGTGTGGTATTATTTCTGAGTACTCTGTTCTGTTCCGTTGGTCTATATCTCTGTTTTGGTAGCAGTACAATACTGTTTTGGTTACTGTAGTCTTGTAGTATAGTTTGAAGTCAGATAGCGTGATGCCTCCAGCTTGGTTCTTTTGACTTAGGATTGTCTTGGAGATGCGGGCTCTTTTTTGGTTCCATATGAACTTTAAAGCATTTTTTTCCAATTCTGTGAAGAAACTTATTGGTAGCTTGATGCTGATGGCATTGAATCTATAAATTACCTTGGGCAGTATGGCCATTTTCATGATATTGATTCTTCCTATCCATCAGCATAGTATGTTCTTCCATTTGTTTGTGTCTTCTTTTATTTCACTGAGCAGTGGTTTGTAGTTCTCCTTGAAGGGGTCCTTGACATCCCTTGTAAGTTGGATTCCTAGGTATTTTCTTCTCTTTGAAGCAATTGTGAATGGAAGTTCATTCATGATTTGGCTCTCTGTCTGTTACTGGTGTATAAGAATGCTTGTGATTTTTGCACATTAATTTTGTATCCTGAGACTTTGCTGAAGTTTCTTATCAGCTTAAGGAGATTTTGGGCTGAGACAATGGGGTTTCCTAAATATACAATCATGTCATCTGCAAACAGGGACAATTTGAATTCTTCTTTTCCTAACTGAATACACTTTATTTCTTTTTCTCGTCTGATTGCCCTAGCCAGAACTTCCAACACTATGTTGAATAGGAGTGGAGAGAGAGGGCATTCCTGTCTCGTGCCAGTTTTCAAAGGGATTTTTCCAGTTTTTGCCCATTCAGTATGATATTGGCTGTGGGTTTGTCATAAGTAGCTCCTATTATTTTCAGATACGTTCCATCAATATGAATTTATTGCAAGTTTTTAGCATGAAGGGCTGTTCAATTTTGTCAAAGGCCTTTTCTGCATCTATTTAGATAATCATGTGGTTTTTGTCTTTGGTTCTGTTTATATGCTGGATTACGTTTATTGATTTGCATATGTTGAACCAGCCTTGCATCCCAGGGATGAAGCCAACTTGATCATGGTGGATAAGCTTTTTGATGTGCTGCTGGATCCGGTTTGCCAGTATTTTATTGAGGATTTTTGCATCAATGTTCATCAGGGATATTGGTCTAAAATTCTCTTTTTTTGTTGTGTCTCTGCCAGGCTTTGGTATCAGGATGATGTTGGCCTCATAAAATGAGTTAGGGAGGATTCCCTCTTTTTCTATTGATTGGAATAGTTTCAGAAGGAATGGTACCAGCTCCTCCTTGTACCTCTGGTAGAATTCAGCTGTGAATCCATTGGGTCCTGGACTTTTTTTCGTTGGTAGGCTATTAATTATTCCTTCAATTATAGAGCCTGCTATTGGTCTATTCAGGGATTCAGCTTCTTCCTGGTTTAGTCTTGGGAGAGTGTAAGTGTCCAGGAAATTATCCATTTCTTCTAGATTTTCTAGTTTATTTGCATAGAGGTGTTTATAGTATTCTCTGTTGGTAGTTTGTATTTCTGTGGGGTCAGTGGTGATATCCCCTTTATCATTTTTTATTGAGTCTATTTGATTCTTCTCTCTTTTCTTCTTTATTAGTCTTGCTAGCAGTCTATCAATTTTGTTGATGTTTTCAAAAAACCAACTCCTGGATTCATTGATTTTTTTTGGAGGGTTTTTTGTGTCTGTATCTCCTTGAGTTCTCCTCTGATCTTAGTTATTTCTTGCCTCCTGCTAGCTTTTCAATGTGTTTGTTCTTGCTTCTCTAGGTCTTTTAATTGTGATGTTAGAGTGTCAATTTTAGATCTTTCCAGCTTTCTCTTGTGGGCATTTAGTGCTATAAATTTCCCTCTACACACTGCTTTAAATGTGTCCCAGAGATTCTGGTAGGTTGTATCTTTGTTCTCATTGGTTGCAAAGAACATCTTTATTTCTGCCTTCATTTCGTTATGTACCCAGTAGTCATTCAGGAGCAGGTTGTTCAGTTTCCATGTAGTTCGTGGTTTTGATTGAGTTTCTTAGTCCTAAGTTCTAGTTTGATTGCACTGTGGTCTGAGAGACACTTTGTTATAATTTCCGTTCTTGTACATTTGCTGAGGAGTGCTTTACTTCCAATTATGTGGTCAATTTTGGAATAAGTGTGATGTGGTGCTGAGAAGAATGTATATTCTGTTGATTTGGGGTGGAGAGTTCTGTAGATGTCTATTAGGTCTGCTTGCTGCAGAGATGAGTTCAATTCCTGGATATCCTTGTTAACTTTCTGTCTCGTTGATCTGTCTAATATTGACAGTGGAGTGTTGAAGTCTCCCATTATTATTGTATGGGAGTCTAAGTCTCTTTGTAAGTCTCTAAGGACTTGCTTTATGAATCTAAGTGGTCCTGTATTGGGTGCATATATATTTAGGATAGTTATCTCTTCCTGTTGAATTCATCCCTTTACCATTATGTAATGGCCTTCATTGTCTCTTTTGATCTTTGATGGTTTAAAGTCTGTTTTATCAGAGACTAGTATTGCAGCCTCTGCTTTTTTTTTTCTCCATTTGCTTGGTAGATCTTCCTCCATCCCTTTATTTTGAGCCTATATATGTCTCTGCATGTGAGATGGGTCTCCTGAATACAGCAAACTGATGGATCTTGACTCTTTATCCAGTTTGCCAGTCTGTGTCTTTTAATTGGACCATTTAGTCCATTTACAATTAAGGTTAATATTATGTGTGAACTGGATCCTGCCATTATGATATTAACTGGTTATTTTGCTCGTTAGTTGATGCAGTTTTTTCCTAGCCTCGATGGTCTTTACATTTTGCCATGTTTTTGCAATGGCTGGTACCGGTTGTTCCTTTCCATGTTTAGTGCTTCCTTTAGGGTCCCTTGTAAGGCAGGCCTGGTGGTGACAAAATCTCTAAGCATTTGCTTATCTGTAAAGGATTTTATTTCTCCTTCACTTAGGATACTTAGTTTGGCTGGATATGAAATTCTGGGTTGAAAATTCTTTTCTTTAAGAATGTTGAATATTGGCCCCCACTCTCTTCTGGCTTGGAGAGTTTCTGCCAAGAGATCTGCTGTTAGTCTGATGGGCTTCCCTTTGTGGGTAACCCAAGCTTTCTCTCTGGCTGCCCTTAAGATTTTTTCCTTCATTTCAACTTTGGACGTACTAATGGGGTTTTGGTGTGGGTGTCCTTCCTGTTTGATAGTTTTCTAACAGTCAGGACCCTCAGCTGTATGTCTGTTGGAGATTGCTTGAGGTCCACTTCAGACCCTTTTTGCCTGGGTATCAGCAGCAGAGGCTGCAGAAGATAGAATATTGCTGAACAGCGAGTGTACCTGTCTGATTCTTGCTTTGGAGGCTTCCTCTCAGGGGTGTACTCCACCGTGTGAGGTGTGGGGTGTCTGTCTGCCCCTAGTGGGGATGTCTCCCAGTTAGGCTACTCAGGGGTCAGGGACCCACTTGATCAGGTAGTCTGTCCGTTCTCAGATCTCAACCTCCGTGTTGTGACATCCACTGCTCTCTTTAAAGGTGTCAGACAGAGTCATTTGCTTCTGCAGAGGTTTCAGCTGCTTTTGTTTTTGTTGTTGTTGTTGTTGTTTAGCTGTGCCCTGTCCCTAGAGGTGGAGTCTACAGAGACAGGCAGGCTTCCTTGAGCTGCTGTGAGCTCCTCCCAGTTTGAGCTTCCCAGAGGCTTTGTTTACCTACTTAATCCTCAGCAATGTTGGGCGACCCTCCCCCAGCCTCGCTGCTTCCTTGCAGTTAGATAGCAGACTGCTGTGCTAGCAATGAGGGAGGCTCCGTGGGTGTGGGACCCTCCCAGCCAGGTGTGGGATATAGTCTCCTGCTGTGCCCGTTTGCTAAGACCCTTGGTAAAGCGCAGTATTGGGGTGGGAGTTACCCGATTTTCCAGGTGTTGTATGTCTCAGTTTCCCTGGCTAGGAAAAGGGATTCCCTTCCCCCTTGTGCTTCCCAGGTGAGGCGATGCCTGGCCCTGCTTCAGCTCTCTCTGGTTGGGCTGCAGCAGCTGACCAGCACAGATTGTCTGACAATCCCTAGTGAGATGAACCCAGTACCTCAGTTGAAAATGCAGAAATCACCTGTCTTCTGTGTTGCTCAGGCTGGGTGCTGGAGACTGGAGCTGTTCCTATTCAGCCATCTTGCTCCGCCCTCACCTTTTTTTATTTTTTGAGGTGGAGTGTCTACAGTAATTTTATTGTAACAGATAAACCAGGCTGCAATAAGTCTATATGATTAGAGCAGATGGTCGTTCTTTAGAAAGAGTGAAGTTTGATCCCAGCTGGCAGCACATAAAGCCTAGAATATCCTATTTCCTGGTATTGCCCTGTGCCACCTGACTCATGATGTGAAATGAGTTACTGCACAAGTACATTCAACAAAGGGAGTAGGTCCAACTGGGCAGAGACAACATCTCAACAGAAGACAAATATACAATCATTGAGGAGGATGCTGAGATAAAGTGCAGTTACCTACTCTCCACTATTCTTTGCTGAGAAAGGTGATGGTAAGGTATCAGCAGAAAATTATGTTCTTTATTTTTAAATAAATCGCAACAGGATGGGTTTGATGATCAATCAAGCAGTAGAATGGGATCAAAATCTACATTAGTTAAAAATCTTTGTCTATAAGGAAAAAAACAATGACAAGGGAGAAGAGAGAGCCTTCTCTTTTTCTTAAATAAGACAGAAAACAACCTCTTTTTTTTTTTCCTTGCTGTAGTGTCAGCAGACTCATTGGTTTTCATAAAATGCAATATGGTCTGTTGTTAAGGTTGCTCTATCATGAGAGGACAGACACAATGCTGACTGTTCATGATAGAAGCAGGTCTTCTCTCAAAGCCTGCAATGTGTGCTGTTTCCCATGAGGAACCCCAACACTGTATTACACTTCAGTTAAAGTTTCTGAAATATTGCAATGGTATAACTGACATGTTTTTTGATGTGATGACTTTCTTGCATGTATAAACTCTTTGAGAGAAGTTGGGAGATAAAAGGACAGGGGAGAGTTTGGTTTAAAGCCACGATGTTCCAGACACCAACCATGGATGCCTCGGCCCTATGTCACTACATGTTCTTTTCTGAGGAACATTCAATTGCTGAGTGTTGTTAAACAATGTGGCTGAAAGAAATGATCTACTCACCACCATCCACCCTCTGTCATCCTCTGTGTGAAGCTCCCAACAGCAGAGACTGAAGACAGAAAGGTTGTTTCTGCTTCCTTGCACCAGTGCTATTACTTGGTGACCTGGTGAATGGCATGGGCATGGTAGCCCATGTTACTGAAGGTGACCCCTGCCACAGAGATGTGGCTGTCCTCTGTCATGTAGATGGAGAATTCATTGGTCAGCTGCTCCACCTGATCAGGCTTTAGCCCTGTGAAACAAAACATGCCAATTTGGTCAGTTATGTGTTGCCCTATGTGGGCAGAACCCTCCTTCTTGAGGTTGGAGACCAGCTGAGTCTGCATGCTAATCATGTGGCTGGCTATGCTTTTCACTTCTTGCAACCATTGTTTTTGCAAATTTGGGTGTTAAGAATGTTAGAAGAAATCTGGGCTCCACTGAGCGGAGGATTACAATACATGGGATGGATCAAGATCTTCAACTGTTGACTCTACATTTTTGGCTTCATCTGCATCTATGCAAACCACAGTGAAGGCTCCCACACACTCGCTGGATAACTCCATGTTCTTGGCATATGATTGGCAGAGACAAAAATTAATGCTGTTTGATGATGTGGCGCACAGCCCAGCCATCCTTGTTACAATCACCACTAGCAAAGCCTTGCTAGGCCATGTCAAAGAATGCAAAGAGATTATTTTTCTTCACCACTGTTGCTATTTCCTTCCACTGCTCTAGACGAGGTTCCACTCCGATGGGATTATGGGCACAGGCATGCAGAAAAACATTTTGCTATGGCATTTTTGAAATGTCCTCCATACGACCTGTGAAGTCAAAACACCAAGTCTTGGGGTCATAGTAACAATAAATTTGTAGCTGCATGCCAGTATCCCTGGAGATGGGTGTGTGATTTCCCCAGGATGGTTTGGACATCCCAGCTGAGTTTAAAAATTCTTTGCAGAAAACTGGCTCTGATCCTTAAGGTCCCAGTTCCAGAAATGGTATGCACAGTGAATAACTGGCCACTTTTCAACACTTCACTATTCTCACCCAGGACTAGATCTGCAGATGCTGTGCAAAATTCAGCCAGTCCCCCAATGGGCAGGTATTCCTCGTCCAAATTTTTTGTGGTAATCTGGGCCTCTTCCTTGTTGACATTAAGCAGCATGTAAGGCTTTCCATTATCATCCTAGTAGGCACAAACTCCCAGATTCATCTTTTTGCTATTGGTGTCCCTCTTAAAGGCTTCAGTGACTCCCAGAATGGATCTGGAAGTCCCATCTCCACACAGGTCCACCAGGACCTGGCTCTGGCAGAGGCCATGGTGGTGAGGCCTGGGTGGAAGGCAGTGGGGATCCTGGAGAGGACATGGCTGGAGTGCAGCAGGGCCACACTGAACAGTAGGAGGGCAGTGGGCAGCCACAGGACAGAATGGAGGGAGAGTGGGCCATATTTAGAATTGTTAAGTCTTGTTGAATTGAATGAATTGAACCTTTATATCATGTATTGCTTTTTTTTTTTTTTTTTTTTTTTATCATTGTTGGTTTAAAGTCTATTTGGTCTGAAATAAGAATAACAGCCCCTACTCTCTTTTGCTTTCTGTTTTCCTGAGAGACCTATATCCATTCCTTTACATTGAACTATGGGTGTCATTTCAGATGAGATGGGTCTCTTGGAGACAGCATACAGTTGTGTCTAGCTTCTTTATCCAGCTTGATACTCTGTGCCTTTTAAGTTGGGCATTAAGCCAGTGTAATTCCAAGGTTAATCTGATATGTGAGAAACTGGTCCTGTTATCAGGTTGTTAACTGGTTGTTATGTAGACTTGATTGTATAATTCCTTTATAGTGTCATTGGGATATGCACTTAAGTGTGTTTTTGTGGTGCCATATACTGGTATTTCTTTTCCATGTTTAGCACTCCCTTAAGGGCTACCTCTTCTTCTACTTTTCTCCTTTTCCTTCTCCTTCTCCTCCTCCTCCTTCTTCTTTCCTCCTCCTCCTCCTCTTCCTCGTCTTCTTCCTTTTTTTGTTTTTTTGACAGAGTTTCACTCTTGTTGTCCAGGCAGGAGTGAAATGGTGTGCTCTTGGCTCACCACAACCTCTGCCCCCCGGGTTCAAGTGATTCTCCTGCCTCAGCCTCCCCAGTAGCTGGGATTACAGGCATGCATCACCACGACTGGCTAATTTTGTATTTTTAGTAGAGACGGGGTTTCTCCATGTTGGTCAGTCTAGTCTCGAACTCCTGACCTCAGGTGATCAACCCACCTCAGCCTCCCAAAGTGCTGGGATTATAGGCATGAGCCACCACACCCAGTCAAGGACTTCTTTGAAGGCAGGTTTTGTGGTACTGAATTCTCCTATCACTTGCTTGTATGAAAATAATCTTATTTCTCCATTTTTGAAACTTAGTTTGGCGGGGTATGAGATTCTTGGTTGAAATTTCTTTTCTTTAGTGATGCTGATTATAGGCCTCCAATGTCTCTGGCTTGCAAGTCTCTGCTGAAAGACTCACTTAAGTTAGCTTGATGGGGTTCCCTTTGTACATAACCTGCTCCTTCTTTCTAGTTGCCTTTGTGATTTTTTTTTTCTTTCTTGTTAACTGGAGCATCTGATGACTATGTGTCTTGGGAATGGTCACCTCCTATAGTAATTTGCAAAGGTTTTTTATTTTGTTTTGTTTTGTTTTTTTCATTTCCTAAATTTGCATTTCAATCTCTCCAATGAAGTTGGAAAAAATTTCATGGACTGTATCCTCAAATATGTTTTCCAAGTTGCTTCCTCTGTTTCCATCTCTTTCAAGAATGCAATGTGTCATAGGTTTGGTCTCTTTATATAATCCCATATTTCTTGGAGGTTTCATTCATTTTTATTCTTTTTTTATTCTGACTGCATTGATTTGAAGGAGCAGTCTTTGAGCTCTGAGATTCTTTGTTCGGCTTGGTCTGTTTTATTATTAGTGCTTCCGATTGCATTCTAAAATTTCTATAGTGAGTTCTTTATTTCCTAAAATCGTTTGGTTCTTTCTTAAAATAGCTACATCATCTTTCAACTCCTGGACCATTTTACTGTGTTCCTAAGAATGGGTTTCAACCATCTCCTGTATCTTGATGAGCTTCTTTGCCATCCAGATTCTGAATTGTATGTCAGTCATTTCAGCCATTTAACTCTGGTTAAGAACCATTGCTGGAGAGCTAGTATAGTCGTTTGGAGGTAAGAAGACACTCTGGCTTTTAGAGTTGCCAGAGTTCTAGCACTGGTTCTTTATCATCTGCATGGCCTGGTGTTTCTTTAATCTTCAAAGTTGCTGTGTTTTGGATGTGGTTTTTTATTTGTATATTCTTCCATGCTCTTGAGGGTTTCAATGTGACATAATTTGGTTTTAATCTATTGGCTTCATTTCTAGATGCTTTCATGGAGCCAAGGCTTGCTTAGCTCAGCACTTTTGGACTACATACTCTTACCCTGAGGGACTGCGACCTGGCCTACGACTTTGTTCTCTGCTTCCTTGAGGTTAAGCACCATCTGCACTGGTGGGACCAGTGTTTCCCAGTCCTGCAGCAACAACAGTCTGATGGGGTCTGTCGGAAAAAGAGCTCTGGCAGGGCAGTGGTGATCCCCCTTACAAATGTGCATCAGTAGGGTGGCAGGGGTCCTCACAAATGTGCATGTCAGTGGGGCGGTGGTGGGTCTGCACACATGTGTGTGCCTGCAGGCCTGTCTGTATGCATGCACCAGAAGGGACAGTGGTGGGTCTGCCCAAACCATCTCTCTTCTATGATTATATTTAATCATATTTTCTTAGAGTTGACAAGAACCTTATCTATTCCTACTCTCCAATTAGTGCTTAAATACTCTCTATAATATTTGTAACAAGTAATTCATTTGTTGTTGCAAGATGTTCTAGACTACTTTCAGTAACTTTTGGGGATTCCATTTCTGTTCTCTCTATCCCACCAGGCAGGGCATTCTGATTGAATGAAGTTTATCTCCGTGCATTTATAACAGTAAAAATATGCTTAACCAGGGATTTAAAAATTGAAAAGGCCCATTTATTTGGGTATAGGAAACAAAAAGAAAATAAAATAGCAAAAATTACACATCCCCCATTTTCTCATTTCTGTTTCCAAGGAGAGATTCTCACAGCCTGAGAGTCCTTCTTCAGATAAAATATGACTGATTAAATGTATAAAACCTCCTGTAGCAGGCCTTGGTTGATGCTGCAACAGTGTCTCACTCCTCCACTGCCCAATCCAGTTTATATTACCTTACCTCTTATAGAGGAAATAATGAGGAAGTTAAGCTGAGTCTCATAGCTACAAGACAGTCCTATTCTGTGACTGGTATTCAAAGTTCCTTCTATTCATACTGCATGTCTGTTCATGAGAACAAGAGCCAAATCTTAGCTGATCTTTTTCTCTTACATCTGTTACATCAGAAGTGGAGCAAATTTATTCCTAAGACCCAGTCAAAGGAGTAAGTGTCAAATTATTACAAGCTAATTTATTTTATCTAGCTAAACATAATACGATTTTATTTTTCTATTCTTGCATCTAAAGCTTCCTGGATGTGTAATCTTGAAAAGTTATTTAACCTCTCCATGCATTAATTTTCTCATATGTTAAATGAGAATAATAATAGTACACACTTTATAGGGTTGTTATAAATTAAATGAGTTTATGATAAACACTTAATGCCTGGAATATAGTAAAGCCTCATTATGTGCCATTATTATTCCCAAAATTGATAAATTTAATAATATTCTGCATATAAATATTCTGTGATTTTCTCAATCTCAACCTCCAAAGTTACATAATTATAAACTAAACTTTAAAAAATATCACCAAGCAATTAACAGTGAATAATCTGAAAAAGGAAATTAAAGAAACAATTCCATTTACAATAGCATCAACAATAATAAAATACTTAAGGATAAACCTAAACAAGGAGGCAAAAGACATGTGCACTGAAAAATACCTAACATGGCTGAAAGAAAATAATGAAAACACAAATAAATGGAAATACATCCTGTGTTCATGTTCATAGACTAGACGACTTAATATTGTTAAGAAGCCACTACTACTCAAAGCAATCTACAGATTCAATGAAATCCTTATAAAAATCCCAACAGTATTTTTTGCAGAAATAGAAAACTTCTTCCTAAAATTCATGTGGAATCTCAAGGGACCCTGAATAGTCAAAGCCATTTCCGAAAAGAACAACAAATTTGGAAGCTTCACAGTTCCTGATTTCAAAACTTAATATAGGTTATAGTGGTAAAAACATTGTAGTACTGGCATAAAGACAGAAACATATACCAATGTAATACAACAGAGAGCCAAGATATAAACTGTTACATATATGGTTAAATGATATTTGACAGGGGTGCCAAGACCACTCAATGAGGAAAGGACAGTCTCCTCAACAAGTGACATTAGGGAAACTGAATAACCACATGCAGAAGAATAAAACTGGACCCTTATCTTACACCATATACAAAAATTACCTGATGTAAATGATGAGTTGATGGGTGCTGACGAGTTGATGGGTGCAGCACAGCAACATGGCACAAGTATACATATGTAACAAACCTGCACGTTATGCACATGTACCCTAGAACTTAAAGTATAATAATAATAATAAAAACAAACAAACAAACAAAATGGATCAAAGACCTAACAACCCAAAACTATAAAGTTCATAAAAAAAACAGTGGGGGAAAGTTTCATGACATTGAACTTGACAATGATTTCTTGGATATGTCACCAAAAGCATAGACAATCAAAACAAAAATGGACAAATGGAAGCACATCACACTTAAAAACTTACGTATCAAAGGACATGATCCACAGACTCAAAAGGCAACTTATAAAATGGGCGAAAATACAAATAAAGTATCAGATAAAAGGTTAATATTCAGCATCCATAAAGAATTCCTGCAACTCAACAACAAAATGTTAAATACAAATGGGCAACTGACTTGAATAAACATTTCTCCCAAGATGATATACAAATGACCAATAAGCATATGGAAAGATGTTCAACACCACTAATCATCAGAGAGATTCAAATTAGAACCACAATGAAATATCACCTCATCTATTAAAATATCTACCATCAAAAGAAAAGCAGAAAAGAACATGTATTGGTCAGGATGTGGAGAAATTGGAACCACTATGCACTGTTGGTAGGACTGTACACCAACAGTGGTACAAGCCTTATGGAAAACAGCATGAAAATTCTGCCCAAAATAAAAAATAATACACCACGTGATTTAGTAATCTCACTTTTGGGTGTATATACAAAAAAAGTCAAAAGCAGAGTCTCAAAGACATATTTGTATACCTATGTTCATAGCAGTTTTATTCACAATAGCCAAGAAGTAGAAGCAACCCTAATTTCCACTTATAGAGAAATGGATAAACAAAATGTCTTTGAATTAGTGAACGTTATCCAGAGAAACAGAACAAATAGCATATAGACAGATAGACAGAAAGAAAGAAAGAAAAAGAAAGAAAGAAAGAAAGAAAGAAAGAAAGAAAGAAAGAAAGAAAAGACAGATAGATAATAGATAGATATTTATTAGAAGGAATTGGCTCATGTGATTAGGAAGGCTGAGAAGTCCCATGATGCTTATACAGATGAGATAGGTAATATATGTGAGTGAACTGGCTGAGTGGGAACTGTTGAAACTGGTCAGGGCATATCTCCTCTAAATGGATGGAGAAATAGAGCTCCAATATCACCATAAAAGCTGAAAATTCCTATCTTTATATGGAATTTCTTGACTTTTAAATATTGGCAATTCATTGGAATAAAATAAATACACTGTATGATTTATGTTCTAAAGCTCCTACATTCATTTATTCAATCATGTAATGAGTATCTCTTGATCACCTACCAGGTGCAACTCTAGGAGCTAAGGATACAGCAGTGAACAAGGAAGACTCTGTCCCTGTCTTCGCAGCCCTTAAATTCTAAATATCAGAGACAAAGTCTTGGTACAGAACCTAATGAAATGCTGAGCAATATTGGGTGCCCAATCAGTACTTGAGCTTAATTAACTCAACAGCCTGAACTTTCTTACTCAATTATTACTCCCATAAAACATTTTTTGTTTGCCCAGTTTAAACCCCAGAAACATGGCAATGTACTCCTAAGTGCTTCCACTATAGCTTTTTCAATACACAGTAGTGAGAGTTACCTTTAAAAACATAAAGCAGATGACATCACTCCTCTGCTCAAAATCCTCTTATGGCTATCATCACACATACAGTAAAACTTGGAATCTTTACATTTGCTTACAAGGCCCTTCACGATCAGATCTTCTGACTCTTCTCTGACCTCATCTCCTACTACTATCACACAGGCAGAATTTTAGTCACAGTGTCATTTTCACTATTCTTCAAAAACTCTAAGAACCCTCCTGCCCAGGACTTTTTAGCTTGCTGTTCCTTCTTCCTATAATTTTTTTCACCCAGGTTCTTGGCATGGCTTGTCCTTCTTGTCATTCATTTGTCTGCTCAAATATCACCTTTTTCCCTCTTTAACAGCCTTGTTGAGTTATATGTACTATAAAGTTCACTAGCTTTAATAGTATAATTTAATAAATTGTAGTAAATTTGAAGTTGTACAACTCTCACCACAATCCAATTTTATAACATTTCCATTACTTTAAAAAGATCCCTCATGCACATTTGCAGTCCTCCCTATTCTTACCCATAGTGCTAGTCAAACATTAATCTACCTTCTGTTACTGTTCTGAACATTTCGTATACATAGAATCACGCAACATGTGGTTTCTTACATCTAGCTTCTTTCACTTAGCATGATGTTTTAAGGTTCATCCTGCCCACTATTGAATATTATTCCATTGTATGGATATACTATATTTTGTTTAACCATCTGTCAGGTGATGAACATTGAGATTTTTTCTGCATCTTGGCTATTATGATTAATCCTGCTGTGAACATTCACATGTAAATCTTTGTGTGGATATATATTTTCATTTCTCTTTAGTAGATACCAATATGTGGAATTGCTAGGGCACATTATAAATCAGTTTCATCTGTTTGAGGAATTGTCAAACTCTTTTCCAAAGTGACTGGATTTTTTACATTTCCACAAATAATGTTTGAAGGCACTGATTTCTCCACATTCACAACACTTACTTTTCATTTTTTTTCTATTATGGTTACCCTGGTGAGTATAAAGTGGCTTCTCATTGTGGTTTTGTTTGCATTTTCCTAATTACTAAGGATGTGAGGCTTTCTCTCATATGGCCATTTGACTATCTTCTTTGGAGAAACGTTTATTCAAATCCTTTGCCTATATTTTAATTGGGTTATCTGTCTTCTAATCACTGAGTTATAAGAGTCCTTTATATAATCTGGATATCAGACTCTTACAAATAGTATGATTTGCAAATATGTTTTCCTATTCTATGGGTTATTTCACTTACTTGAGCTTTTTCTGGAGCACTAAGGTTTTTAATTTAGAAAAAAAATATATATATATGTATATATATGGACATATATATATAGTTTGATTGCTTGTTTGTACCTTTGGTGTCCTATCTAAAAAGGCATTGCCTAACCCAAATCACAACATTTACATTTATGTTTTCTTTTAAGAATTTTATAGTTTCTGCTCTTTACACAATTATGTATGGTATGAGGTAGGGGTCCAATTTTCACATGTGGGTATCACGTTATCTCACCACCATTTGCTGAAAAGACTATTCTTTATCCCATTGAATTGTTTTTGGCACCTTTAATGAAAATTGATTGGCCATAGACACATGGGATTATTTCTGGGCTCAATTCTATTCCATTTATCTAAATGTCTATCCTTATGCAAGTACCACACTATCTATTAACATGGCTTTAGAGTAAGTTTTGAAATTTGGAAATACGAATCCTCTAAATTCTCTACAAGTTTGTTTTGGATATTCTGGGCCCTTTGTATTCAAATATTTATTTTAGGGTCACCTTATCAATTTCTGCAAAAAAAAAAAAAAAAAAGCCAACTGGGATTTTGAGGGATTGGGGTGAAGCTGTAGATCAGTTGGAGGAGAAATGCCATCTTAAAATTGAGTATTCTCATCCATGAACACAATAATTTCTTCTTAGAAGGTTCCTCTGACTACTTTATTTACAATAGCTCAATGGGGCATCCTCACTTCCTGTCATTTTGTATCCCTGTACCCGGCTTTAATTTGCCTTGCAGCACTCACCACTAGTTAACATTATTTGTTTCTCTGATTACTTTGCTATATACTCCTCAAGAATGTGAGCTCCAAGATGTCAGGCAGGAACTTCATCTTGTTCACTACCGTACCTGTAGCGTGATGTTTGATACACACTCGAACAACTACCTTATCTATGGAATGAATACCTAAGCCCTTAAAGTCAAAAGTACTAGAAAATGTAATCTTTGATGATGATTAGGGCATTGAACTCAAGACTCACGTGGGTTTGAAATCTGACTTCACCACTTAGTTGTTATGTGAGTTTGAGCAAATCACAATCTCTATGCACCTCAGTTTTCTCATACAAAATATGGGGATATTAATAATATCCACATCATAAGTTTAACTGAGATAATGGCATTAATGCATTTATCACGGGGCCTGGTCCACAATAAATAATCATTAGGTATTTGTGATGTGTTATAGAGGGCATAAGTAAATATTAGCAGTCATAGTACCAGTGTCATCTTTAATCCCTGTGGAAGGCTGAATGAGGACCTCCCCCAAAGAAGCCTACATTCTAATCCCTGGAATCTATGAATATGTTACCTTACATGTCCAAAGGAATTTTGCAGATGTGATTAAGACAGGTGAAATTGCCGAATTATCCTAGATTACCCAAATGGGTCCACTGTAATCACAAGAGTCCTTATAAGAGGAAGGCAGGGGTCAGAGAAGATGTGACAACAGAGAGGTGGAAGTGATGCAGCCTTGCGCCAAGGAACATGAGTAGCCTCTGGAAACCAGAAGAGGCAAGGAAACAAATTCTTCCCTAGAGCCATCAGAAAGAATGCAGTATCCAACACTTTGATTTTAGGCGTTCTGACCTTCAGAACTATTACATAATAAATTTGTGTTGTTTTAATACACTAAGTTTGTGGTAACTTGTTACAGCAACAATAGGAAATTAATATAGTCCTTTTTGATGTTTTCTAAATAAATGAATAAGTGATTGGAGTCTGTTATTAAAAAGTATTTTTCTCTTCAATGTTTGCTGAAGGCTCTGTTCGTGGGCAACATATGGTCTCCAGTCACCTCCTCACTTCGCTCTAAAAATGGTCCATTACACATCTTAATTGTCAATTTTTCCCCTCTGAGAAATGAATGAAGGCAATAAAAATTGCAACAATGACAAAAAAGTATTTTTCCGTACAATAAACAGCTTACCAAATTGTAGCAGGGAATGTCCTTGATATAAATGGATGGACTAACTGTTATCTTACTCAGCCAGAGTATAAACAAGAACTAAATAACTACTTGAGGCTTCCTCAGAAACGCAACTCCGAAGCCATGATTTTCAGCCGCAGCTGTGCATCTGAGTCACCTGGGTCAATTAAGAACAATCCCAGTGTCCAAACTGTAACCTACACCAATTACATCAGAATGTCTAAGGATTGGGACCCAGTTATCATTATTTTTAATCCATCCGCCTCCGAGGTATTTCCAAAGAGCAGCCAAGATTGAGAAAACCACTGTTCATATATGTCCCAAAGAAGTTGTTTTTAATTACAGCCACTTAGAATGCAGCTGAAAGTTGAAAGCAGATGAAAACCAGAGCAGTAAGCCATTGGCTTTCCTCCATAGCCTTACACTGAATAGCATTTGCATCCCTCTTAAGTTTTCACTTCCTAGAGTTTCTTCCTTCCTCAAAGCCCAAGCCCTCTTCACTGCCTTACCAATAACTATTAGGAAGTCACTGTGGCTAATTATTTTACCAAGGATAGGAAGCAAAATCTGAAGTTAAAATTCAGCTGCTAGTCATCAGAAACCTAGTCACCAATTTTTCTTTCACCTCCCCCAATGAATACACTAATCAAATACCAGTGAAGGCTTCTCATCTACCAGACTTTTAAATTTTGGGGTGTCCTAGACTCGGTCTTCAAATCTCTTTTCTTCTCCATGTACACCCTTTCATTGGGTAATCTAATGTGGTACTGTGTTGTTAAACACCATCTCTAGGCTAATGACTCCCCAATTTTTATTTCCAGCCATGCTGCTCTAGTGCCTCCACTTGGATATCTAATAAGCATTTCAAATTCAATATGACCAGCACTAAACTCTTTATTTTAGTTCCCAAATTCACTCCCCTTCTTCCTCATCTCTGTAAATAGAACCACCATCTTCTCTGTCACTCATGCCAAAAATTAAAAATAATCCATTCTTTTCTTTCCCTTGCCACTGCATTCATTCCATTAACAAGTCCGGTCAACTCTACTTCCAAAATGGATTCTGACTCTGTCTATTTTTCTGTCTCCACTGCTACCATCGAAGCTCAAGAATTATCTCTTTCTTGGGCCACAGTCTCCCAACAGGTCACAGGCATCCAAACAACAGGCTGATATGCTTAAAATGTTTCAATGTCTCAGTGCTTTAAAGAACCCTCATAAAATTTCTCCATTACTTGATCACTATGCACCAGCCACATTGAACTTCTAGCTATTCCCCCAACAGTCTAAGCTCCTTCACTTCAGGGCCTTGCACTTGTTGGCTTCTCTGTCTGACATGCTCTTCTTCCATATTATCACATGTCTAACCCTTTTCCATTATCCTAGGAACCAGCCTAAAGACGACCTAATATAAAAACTTCCCTATGCAACCCAATCAAAACGATCTTCATTCCATATACATTCTAGTCTCTCACCCTTCATTATCCTGTTTTATTTTCATTATAATAGTGACCATAAGCTGAAATTATCTTGGCTATGCATTTGTTGACTAGATTCTTTTAAGTCTGTCACCACTAGAATACAAGCTCCATGAGTGTAAGGTCTTTTTTTTGTCTTGTCAACCACTGTATACCCACCTAATATGTTCACAATCAATATATGATGAATGATGAACTTTGGAGACTAGAGATTCTCCAGACTGGAGTGATACTGAAGGGGGGAGGGATGGTCATCCATCACAGATCACATATAAAGAAAAGATGATTTATTTAAGTAACTGAGGGGAGAAAATTTTTTTTTCTTTTTTTTTTTAATTTTATTTATTATTATTATACTTTAAGCTGTAGGGTACATGTGCATAACGTGCAGGTTTGTTACATATGTATACTTGTGCCATGTTGGTGTGCTGCACCCATCAACTCGTCATTTACATCACGTATAACTCCCAATGCAATCCCTTCCCCCTCCCCCCTCCCCATGATAGGCCCCAGTGTGTGATGTTCCCCTTCCTGAGTCCAAGTGATCTCATTGTTCAGTTCCCACCTATGAGTGAGAACATGCGGTGTTTGGTTTTCTGTTCTTATGATAGTTTGCTGAGAATGATGGTTTCCAGCTGCATCCATGTCCCTACAAAGGACACAAACTCATCCTTTTTTATGGCTGCATAGTATTCCATGGTGTATATGTGCCACATTTTCTTAATCCAATCTGTCACTGATGGACATTTGGGTTGATGCCAAGTCTTTGCTATTGTGAATAGTGCCACAATAAACATACGTGTGCATGTGTCTTTATAGCAGCATGATTTATAATCCTTTGGGTATATACCCAGTAATGGGATGGCTGGGTCATATGGTACATCTAGTTCTAGATCCTTGAGGAATCGCCATACTGTTTTCCATAATGGTTGAACTAGTTTACAATCCCACCAACAGTGTAAAAGTGTTCCTATTTCTCCACATCCTCTCCAGCACCTGTTGTTTCCTGACTTTTTAATGATTGCCATTCTAACTGGTGTGAGATGGTATCTCATTGTGGTTTTGATTTGCATTTCTCTGATGGCCAGTGATGATGAGCATTTTTTCATGTGTCTGTTGGCTGTATGAATGTCTTCTTTTGAGAAATGTCTGTTCATATCCTTTGCCCACTTTTTGATGGGGTTGTTTGTTTTTTTCTTGTAAATTTGTTTGAGTTCTTTGTAGGTTCTGGATATTAGCCCTTTGTCAGATGAGTAGATTGCAAAAATTTTCTCCCATTCTGTAGGTTGCCTGTTCACTCTGATGGTACTTTCTTTTGCTGTGCAGAAGCTCTTTAGTTTAATGAGATCCCATTTGTCAATTTTGGCTTTTGCTGCTGTTGCTTTTGGTGTTTTAGACATGAAGTCTTTGCCCATGCCTATGTCCTGAATGGTACTACCTAGGTTTTCCTCTAGGATTTTTATGGTATTAGGTCTAACATTTAAGTCTCTAATCCATCTTGAATTAATTTTCGTATAAGGTGTAAGGAAAGGATCCAGTTTCAGCTTTCTACTTATGGCTAGCTAATTTTCCCAGCACCATTTATTAAATAGGGAATCCTTTCCCCATTTCTTGTTTCTCTCAGGTTTGTCAAAGATCAGATGGCTGTAGATGTGTGGTATTATTTCTGAGGACTCTGTTCTGTTCCATTGGTCTATATCTCTGTTTTGGTACCAGTACCATGCTGTTTTGGTTACTGTAGCCTTGTTTAAAAGGTTTAGTATTTCTTAGGTACCTATATTAATATGCCCATGATACTTTTAGAATCATTCTCTCTGGTAGATCATTTGAAAAATAATAAAGAATAAAATAATGAAAATCCATGTAGCTAATTCTCAAGTTTGTCAAATTATAGCATGCTGCTATATTTGCTTAAGCTTTTAAACAAGTAAATGAAATATTACAAATATGCTTCATGCCAATGAATAACCCTCCAAGATCCCATTCCTCTCCATCCTAGAAGTAACTACTATCATGAATTTGATGGTTTTATTCCCATACATGTTTTTACACTTTTAGTATATATGTATAAATAGTATAACTGATACATTTTTAAGCCTTATATTTGGTGGTTTTATTCCAATCCATGTTTTTATACTTTTACTATATATGTATAAATAGTATAACTGATATATTTTAAGTCTTATAAAAGTTATCACATTATATGCATTCTGCAATTTGTCCTCCACTCTAATATGATGTTTCTGAGATTTATCCATGTGGCTCTAGTTCATTATTTAGCAGCTATGCATGCTATCAAAATTCCGTAATTATCTATTCTCCTATTGACTGGTATCTGGGTTGTTTCTGTTTTTTGATATCATGAATATTCTTGAAAGAAAGAATATTCTTGAAACAAAGTCTCATTTTTCACAAGTAAATAGTTCCTCTAGATGCTTCTCATACTTTAATGTGCATAAAAATCACTTGGTATCTTGTTAAAATTCAGATTCTGATTCTGTAGGTCTGGGGTGGGGCTTGAGATTACACATTTCTAACAAGCTCCCAGGCGATGTTACAGCTGGTCTATGGACCACATTTGGAGCAGGAAGGCCTTAAAGAGTCTATACCCAGGAGTGAAATTACTGGATCATAGATTATGCAGGTCTTGTACTTTACTAGTAATGCTAAACTATTTTCAAAGTCCTTGTAACAATTAACATTGACACCAACAGTATGAGAATGTTCATAGTTCTCTATACATTCACCTTAGTATTAGTAATTAACAGTATTGCTAACATTTATTGAACACTTTTTATACACCATGATTGTGCTAGGTAAGTATTAGTAAGGTTAGTATTAGTATGAAACTAATTATTCTGTGCTCCACTCCAATCTTTTTTCATGGATGTACATATGGCTCCCCTTCAACTATAAAGTTATTTGGCCACTAGAAGAGTTGGATTTAACCCTAACTCCAACAAAGCCAACTTACCGTGGTCTCTTACCCTATTTTCCATGCTTTTCTCAGGAATATCCCAGTAACTCCCAGTAGCCTAGCCATTCCCCACCAAGGGGGAGAACTGAACAGGCAGCTGAGTCACACAATGAGTGTGGTGAGGAGGATTTCGATCAATTTTCAAATGATACTTTTCTTAATGGCATCATCCCTTGCTCGAATAACATTGTGATTTCTGAGGGAAGAATTGGTTGAAGATATTGGCTAGAAGCTTACTGACTAATATTTTCAAATAGAGGAGGTAGACATTAGGGACAGATGCTGACTAAATGGAGAACAACTAAATACCACCATGTCCAGAAAGGAAGAAAGGTGAATGCTACTATTCAATGGAATAACTTTCACTGATTCAAAGTCTGGTGCTACTTACACCAGCATTCAAAGAGATGGCTGAAAGAGGGGCAGGTCTTCTCAGCACTTGAACATTCTGCTTCTGACAACTGTATCTTTGCTTATGTTTGATGGAATGCTGTAAATCTTTGAGATCTTTAACTTGTTCTATCCATGCCCCAGTTGCCTGATTCTTTTATTATTGATAAGTCTTTGGCTGTCCTATATCCAGCCTCATTATAGGTGCTAAGAGGAGGAGACAGAAAATCTTAATTAAACCCCATTAAAAACATTTATTGAGCACCTTTTATATACCATGACTCTGACAGGTAACAGAAATACAGTGGTTAGAATAGATTCTGATCTCAAAAGAATTTACAGACTAAAGGTAAATGTAGATGATCTAAACCATTCAGCTAAACAGAATGCTAAATAACTTTACAAAAAAACTGTATATGATTTCTAAGTGGATGGATTAAGTAGTACTATATTCCCTCAATTCTAGGATACACATTGTTTGTTGTTTTTTACTTTTTCACAACTCTGAAATCAACATTTATCTTATAATTGATGTAAACTTATAAAAGCTATGACCAACCCATGCTGCAATTTAGAATTCAAAGCATCTTCAGATTAAGGCAATATGGTAAATGTCACTAAAGTTCTCCATGGGTAGAAATAATGTAATATAATTTGAAATGCAACCTTAAAAACAGGTTATACTTGGTGAGTAGAAAGGAGAATATAGTCCCTGGTTGGAAGATGCACACAGTCAAGTCACAGCTGACAACTGTTTCTTCTTTTCTCCCTAAGACAGAGAAAATTGTGGGAAAGCATAATTCTGCACATGCATGCACACAGTCATTAGTGAAGACAGAAAACTGTACTGTATAAAAATGATTGCTGAGTAATTTTAAATTCTCAACAGAAATTCTAGTAAATGCCAAAATTTCTGCAAGAAATGCCTCAAAATCGAAATATTTTCTAAAAATTTTAAAGGTCAATGGATAATGATGGTGATATTACATCCTCTTAAACTGGCTGTTTAATAACTGATCATTTTAAATAATATAACAGGAATGTTCTCTTTGTTTGCCATTATCTGTTTTGGGCCATAAAAAGCAAAGCTTTATTTCAGCAACACAAGCTTTCATAACATTGCCAACCACTTATGTAAGTAGATCTGATAAAGCACCTTAAAGCAGAAATTGTTTGTTCTGAGAAGACTAGAACATCTTGGTTGAGTATAAAGGGTAGAAATGGACTGTCTGTTTTAAATGGTGATCGGACAACCATATAGTCATATGGGAAAGGATAAAATTAAACCTCTTCCTTATGCTATATGCACAAATAAATTATAGATATATTAAAGCATGAAAAGCAAAATGGTAAATATGTTGAAGAAAACACAAGAAAACTCTGATAAAACAAATCAGAGCAAGGAAAGCTATCTTAAATAAGACGTAAAAATGTACAAAGCATAAGAAAAAGACATCCATTGGAGTACCTCAATAGTTAAAACATTTAAACATTAAAATAACATAAACAGAATTTAAAAAGAGTGTGCTATTAACATAAAAGATGGGAGTATTCCCCTTCTCCCAAGTGTAGGGTGCACTTAGTGACTTCAATGAAAAGGGAAAGTGTTTCCTGAAATACAGCATACACCACAAAGATACTCCTCGAGAAGAGCAGCCTCAAGACACATAATTATCAAATTCACCAAGATTGAAATGAAGAAAAAAATGTTAAGAGCAGACAGAGATGATGGTCAGGTTACCCACAAAGGGAAGCCCATCAGACTAACAGAGGATCTCTCAGCAGAAACTCTACAAGCCAGATGAGAGTGGGGGCCAATATTCAACACTCTTAAAGAAAATAATTATCAACCCAGAATTTCATATCCAGCCAAATTAAGCTTTATATGTGAAGGAGAAATAAAATCCTTTACAGACAAGCAAATGCTGAGAGATTTTGTCACCACCAGGCCTGCATTACAAGAGCTCTGAAGGAAGCACTAACTATGGAAAGGAAAAACCAGTACCAGCCACTGCAAAAACATACCAAATTGTAAAGGCCATTGACACTATGGAGAAACTGCATCAACTAACAGGCAAAATAACCAGCTACCATCATAATGACAGAATCAAATTTACACATAACAATATTAAATTTAAATGTAAGTTGACTAAACGTCCCAATTAAAAGACACAGACTGGCAAAATGGATTAAGAGTCAAGACCCAACAGTGTGTTGTATTCAGGAGAACCATCTCACATGCAAAGACACACACAGGCTCAAAATAAATGGATGGAGAAATATTTACCAAACAAATGGAAAGAAAAAAAAAGCAGGGGATGCAATCCTAGTCTCTGATAAAACAGACCTTAAACCAACAAAGATCAAAAAAGACAAAGAAGGGCATTACATAATGGTAAAGGTATCAATGCAACAAGAAGAGCTAACTATACTACATACACATGTACCCAATACAGGAGCACCCAGATCCATAAAGCAAGTTCTCAGAGACTTACAAAGAGACTTAGACTCCCACACAATAATAGTGGGAGACTTTAACACCTCACTGTCAATATTAGACAGATCAACAAGACAGAAAATTAACAAGGATATTCAGGACTTGAACTCAGCTGTGGAAAAAACGGACCTAATAGACATCTACAGAACTCTCTACTCCAAATCAACAGAATACACATTCTTCTCAGCACCACATTGCACTTATTCTAAAATTGACCACATAATTGGAAGTAAAACACTCCTCAGCAAATGCAAAAGAACAGAAATCATAACAGTCTCTCAGACCACAGTGCTATCAAATTAGAACTCAGAATTAAGACTCACTCAAAACTGCAAAACTACATGGAAACTGAACAATCTGCTCTGGGTAAATAACAAAATTAAGTCAAAAATAAATAAATTCTTTGAAACCAATACGAACAAAGTCACAATGTACCAGAATCTCTGGAACACAGCTATAGCAGTGTTTAGACAGAAATCTATAGCACTAAATGCCCACAGGAGAAAGCAGGAAAGATCTAACATCGACACCCTAACATCACAATTAAAACAATGAGAGAACCAAGAGCAAACAAATACAAAAGTAGGAAGAATACAAGAAATAACTAAGGTCAGAGCAGAACTGAAAGAGATAGAGATACGAAAAACCCTTCAAAAAATCAATGAATTCAAGAGTTGCCTTTTTGGAAAAGATTAACAAAATAGACCACTAGGTAGACTAATAAAGAAGAAAAGAGAGAAGAATCAAATAGACAAAATGAAAAAAGATAAAGGGGATATCACCACTGATCCCACGGAAATACAAACTACCATCAGAGAATACTACAAACAACTCTATGAAAATAAACTAAAAAATCAAGAAGAAATGGATAAATTCCTGGACACACACACCCTGCCAAGACTAAACAAGGAAGAAGTCGAATTCCTGAACAGACCAACAACAAATTGGTCTATTGAGGCAGTAATTAATAACCTACCAACCAAAAAAAAAAAAAGTCCAGGACCAGATGGATTCACAGCCAAATTCTATCTCAGGTACAGAAAAAAGCTGGTATTCCATTCCTTCTGAACCTATTCCAAGCAATAGAAAAAGAGGGAATCCTCCCTAGCTCATTATATGAGGCCAGCATCATCCTGATACCAAAACCTGGCAGAGACACAATGAAAAAAGGAAATTTCAGGCCAATACGCCTGATGAACATCGATGCAAAAATCCTCAATAAAATACTGGCAAATCAAATCCAGCAGCACATCAAAAAGCTTATCCACCACAATCAAGTTGGGTTCATCCCTGGGATGCAAGGCTGGTTCAACATATGCAAATCAATAAGTATAATCCATCACATAAACAGAACCAATGACAAAAACCACAAGATTACCTCGATAGATGCAGAAAAGACCTTCAATAAAATTCAACAGCCCTTCATGCTAAAAAACTAAATTAGATATTGATGGAACATATCTCAAAATAATACGAGCTATTTATGACAAACCCACAGCCAATATCTCACCGAATGGGCAAAGGCTGAAAGCATTCCCTTTGAAAACCGGCACAAGAGAAGGATGTGCTCTCTCACCACTCCTATTCAATATAGTATTGGAAGTTGTGGCCGGGCCAATCAGGCAAGAGAAAGAAATAAAGGTATTCAGATAGGAAGAGAGAAAGCCAAATTGTCTATGTTTGCTGATGGCATGACTGTATATTTAGAAAACCCCATCGTCTCAGCCAAAGAACTCCTTAAGCTGATAAGCAACTTCAGCAAAGTCTCAGGATACAAAATCAATGTGCAAAAATCACACGCATTCGTATACACCAATAACAGACAAACAGAGAGCCAAATCATGAGTGAACTCCCATTCACAATTGCTACAAAGATAATAAAGTATCTAGGAATCCAACTTACAAGGGATATGAAGGACCTCTTCAAGGAGAATTACAAACCACTGCTCAACAAAATAAAAGAGGACACAAATCCATGGAAGAACATTACATTCTCATGGATAGGAAGAATCAATATCGTGAAAATGGCCACACTGCCCAAGGTAATTTATAGATTCAATGCCATCAGCATCAAGCTACCAATAACTTTCTTCATAGAAATAGAAAAAAACTCTTTAAATTTCATATGGAACCAAAAAGAGCCCATATAGTCAACACAATCCTAAGCAAAAAAAAAAAAAAAAAAAAGCTGGAGGCATCACGCTACCTGACTTCAAACTATACTACAAGGCTACAATAACCAAAACACCATGGCACTGGCACCAAAACAGATATATAGACCAATGGAACAGACACAGAGGCCTCAGAAATAACACCACACATCTACAACCATCTGATCTTTGACAAACCTGACAAAAACAAGCAATAGGGATAGGATTCCCTATTTAATAAATGGTGCTGGGAAAACTGGCTAGCCATATGCAGAAAACTGAAACTGGACTCTTTCCTTACACCCTATACAAAAATTAACTCAAGATGGATTAAAGACTTAAATGTAAGACCTAAACCCATAAAAACCCTAGAAGAAATCCTAGGCAAGACCATTCAGGACATAGGCATGGGCAAAGACTTCATGACTAAAACACCAAAGGCAATGGCAACAAAAGCCAAAACTGACAAATGGGATCTAATTCAATGAAAGAGCTTCTGCACAGCAAAAGAAACTATCAGGAGAGTGAACAGGCAACCTACAGAATGGGAGAAAATTTTTGCCATCTCTCCATCTGACAAATGGCAAATATCCAGAATCTACACAGAATGTAAACCAATTTACAAGAAAAACACAAACAAACAACCCCATGAAAAAGTGGACGAACGATATGAACACATATACACCATGGAATGGAATACTATGCAGACATAAAAAAGGATGAGTTCATGTTCTTTGCAGGGACATGGGTGAAACTGGAAACCATCTTTCTCAGGAAACTAATACAGGAACAGAAAACCAAAAACCAAATACCACATGTTCTCACTCATAAGTGGGAGTTTAACAATGAGAACACATGGACACAGGGAGGGGACCATCACACACCTGGGCCTATCAGGGGGTAGAGGGCTAGGGGAGGGATAGCATTAGGAGAAATACCTAAAGTAGGTGATGGGTTGATGGGTGCAGCAAACCACTATGGCACATGTATACCTATGTCACAAACCTGCACGTTCTGCACATGTATCCCAGAACTTAAGGTATAATTAAAAGAAAAAAAAAAAAGAAAAGGGAAAGTGGAGAAACTCAGCAGACAATCTAGACAATCTTAACCAAATGGTCAAGGTTAACATCTCCAGTAATAAGTCATGTAAATATCATGTACCTCCTAATATGACATGATGAGAAGGACACCTCACCTCTGTGGTATTCTCACCCAAAATCCATAATGTCAGTCTAATTATAATTAGACTCAGTCAATTTACATTCTTCAAAATATTAGAACACTAACATTAAAAAATGTCAAGGTCATAAAAGATCGCAAAACTGTCACAGAGCAGAGGAGACTAAGGAGACATGAAGACTCAATACAATCTGTATTCTATATTGGATTCCAAAAGAGTAAAAGAGGTATTAATGGAAATATTGAGAAAACTCAAATAAAATATGTAGTTTAGTTAGCAGTATTGTATCATATCAATGTTCACTGTTTAGTTTTGACAAATGTATCATAGTTAGGAAAACTGGGTAAAAGATATATATAGAAACTCTCTGTTGTATCCTTTGCAACTTTTCTTAGTATAGACAATCCACAGGCTGGGGAAAATATTTACAACACACATAATCAGAAAATAGTACACAAAATATATTAAAAATTCCAAATCAGTAAGAGAAAAACCAAAAATAACTAAAAAACGCAAATGAATGAACAGAACTTTCAAAGAAAATAATCTGAATGATCAATCAACCTTCGAAATGATCCACAATCTTTTAGAAAGGAAATAGGAATTAAAGCTATACATTACCATTTTATACTCCCTAGACTGGAAAATTAGTAAGTCTGACATCTGATAATTCCAAATAACAATACAGGGAAACAGGAACTACATAGTTAATGGCTGAGGTGAGGAAGGGGGGTTGAACTCCAAACTGTAACATCTACACTAAAGAGCCAAGCCTGGTAAAGTTGAAAGTGTGTATACACCATGTCTCAAGTCTGCTTCTAGATCTCTGCCCTAGAAAAACTCTCATATATGTGCAGAAGGAGAAAGAAACACATACAAGACACTCATCGCAGCACTATGCATGATTAAAGAGAAAGAGAGGACAGAGAGATTTGGATTTTTCATTGTCACAACGGAGGAGTTGCTACTGGTATATAGTGGGTAGAGGCCAGGGATACTGCTACACATCTTACGATGGACAAGATAGCCCTCCAGAGGAAAAAATTATCTTGCTTAAAACATCAATAATGCCAAAACTGAGAAATCTACAGTTATCACAAGAGTATAGGTATAATTGTTTTCTAACCCAAGAAAATATTTCCACTGGATTCTAAAATCTCTTCCTGATCACTTTTATATTCAAGGAGTGTTGGTTAGACTCCATAATTTGTACTTTCATCCTGTTTGTCCTACTGTCTGCTTTGTACTTCAGTTTATTCATAATTTTGCATTGGCACTTCTACAGACCTCCTTTCTCTGTAGGAAATTTTATTCCACGTTCCACAACTCACTTTTTTCTTAGGTTTGTCTATCAGTATGTCTGAGCATGTGATCTTGCTTTGGAAGCTTCAAGTGAACTATAATGCAAATTTGATTAATTAAATATCTAGTCTCTTTGGCCCTTGAGTTACCAAAAAAAAAAAAAAAAAAAAAAAAAAAATTGGGCTGCTTAATTATAAAGTACACTCCATGTTCCTAAAATTGCAAAAATGCTGTATTTATTCAGTCAAGTTTTAGTAGTCTTCCTGACTACACTAACAGCAGGCTAAGGATATTTTTTAAAGGTATCATACGGTATATTTTAGTTTAAAACCCTAGGGCCTGATCCCAACTGTTAGCCCCCATATGCAAAGTAAATTATCATATTCCCAACAAATAAGAAAGTAAATATATAAGAGAATGAATGGCAAGTGGGAAATTGAGTGTGTAAGTAAATACACAGACTAGTGTAATCAGGAAGTCTACTAAAAATTGACTCTGAATAAATAAAGCATTTTTGCAATTTTAGAGACATGGAGAGTACTTTATAATTAAGCAGCCCAATTCGTATCTGTAAATACACAGATAGGAAGCATGGAAAGACAGGGAGATATATGGAAAGACAGGGAGATGTCATAGATTTACAAAGACAATCTTGGTTCAGCTCCCTAGTGCCTACTGCTTTTTTCCTCTAAAGTTTCCTCAGACTCATAGGATTTGAATAGGGGGCATCCTGAAGGGCATCAGTGTCACAAGTTTGCAAAATACTTTTTACAGCCTATCCTTATCTCTAACTACTCAGGCAGCAGAATCTGTGCTTCATCCAAACTTGTCTACTCAGAGGTTACACATCATGACCACAAATATTAACAACTTTCTACTAAGTGTCAGACCATGTACTAGGCACCAAGAATATGATGCTAAAATAACTAAAGGAGTATAATTGGATTGTTTATAACACAAAGGATAATGCTTGATAGGATGAATACCCTATTTTCCATGATGTGAGTATTATGTATTACATGTCTGTACCAAAATATCTCATGTACCCCATAAATATATACACATACTATGTCCCCACAAGAATTTTAAAATGTTTTTAAAAGGCAGACATATTTCCTGTCTTCATGGAACTTATAGTCTAGCAGGCTGACTTTAGACCATCCCTCGTCCCCACAAAAATTGCCAATCTCTCCTTTCTGCCCTTGATAAAATTTCATCTTCAAAAATGTAGTTCAAGCTTTTCCACCTCCTTGAGGTCTTTTCCAACCATCTTGTCCACTATAATTGGTCTTAAATCTGGATTCCTGGAGCACCAGGTATCTTCCCTTCGTGTTGGGCATTCTTCACTGCCTTGTATACCTATTTCTTTATGGGCCTCACCCACCCAATTGAACCATAAATATGTTTACAGCACAGATCAAGCCATACTCATTCCTTACCCTAGTGCTTGGCATGGTGCCTGGCATGTAGTAAATGCAACAGATGGTATTGTTGCTGCTGCTCCTAGTTAAGACAGTATAATATGTAGTGTGTGTGCATGTGTGTGTGTGTGTGCACTCATGTGTAGTGACAGATAGAAATCCATGGCCTTTCATACATTTGCACCCTGACATGTATTGCCCCCTTACCCTTTTGTCTGGTTAATACATAGGCTTCTTTCAAAAACAAGTGAAATGTTACCTACTTTCCGAACTAAACTGTTAGCTCCTTGACAGCAGGGGCCATAGTTTATTTACGGTAGAACCCTTGGAGTACAAAAGTTGCTAAATGAAATGAAACCACCAGGCCGGGTGCAGTGGCTCACGCCTGTAATCCCAACACTTTGGGAGGCCGAAGCAAGCAGATCACCTGAGGTCAGCAGTTCGAGACCAGCCTGGCCAACATGGGGAAACCCCGTCTATACTAAAAATACAATTAGCCGGGCGTGGTGGCAGGTGCCTGTAATTCCAGCTACTAGTGAGGCTGAGGCAGGAGAATCAACTGAACCTGGGAGGCTGAGGTTGCAGTGAGCCGAGATGGCGCCACTGAGCTCCAGCCTGGGAGACAGAGCGAGACTCCCTCACAAAAAAAGGAAAAAAGAAAAAAAAAAAAAAAAAAAAACACGAAACCACCAATCCTCCACATAAATAACAGGAGAGACTTCAGTCAGTTTGTTCCACTGACACTGATTGCTGACACTGATTTTCACATGTGCTTTCACCCGATTCTTCCTGTTTGTGTTACAAAATCCCCAGGCATTTGAGTATCAAATGAAGTAAAATATGAAAGTATCTGGCATTAAGTAGATGCTCCATAAAAGCCCTCTTCCTCTATGTTCATTCATTGCATGAACAAATATTGACTGCCTAACATGTAACACACCCTATTTTATGCTCTGGGAAAAAAATGCATCAAACAATAACAAACAAAAATCCAAGCCTTCATGAACCTTACATTCCAATAAGGGGAAATAGGCAATAAACAAAATAAATACATAATGGTCAGACAGTATCACATTTAAGAATAAAAATGAAGCAGGCAATAAAAATTAATTAAGAATGTCAGGGCACGGTGGCTCACGCCTGTAATCTCACCACTTTGGAAGGCCGAGGCGGGCGGGTCACGAGGTCAGAAGATCGAGACCATCCTGGCTAACACGGTGAAACACCGTCTCTACTAAAAAGAAGAAAAAAAAAATTAGCTGAGCGTGGTGGTGGGCACCTGTAGTCCCAGCTACTCGGGAGGCTGAGGCAGGAGAATGGCGTGAACCTGGGAGGCGGAGCTTGCAGTGAGCTGAGATCGTGCCACTGCACTCCAGCCTGGGTGACAGAGTGAGACTCCTCTCAAAAAAAAAAAAAAAAAAAAAAAAGAATGTTAGGGGTAGGTGGGGCTGAATTATTGTGTATAGAATAGTCAAGGAAGGCTTCTCTGAAGAGACAATATTTAAATAGAAATCTGAATGAAGACACGGAGTCAGCCATGAAAATATCTGGGGTAAAGGGAAGAGTGTTAAGAGTAAAAGTGAATACAAAAGTCTTGCGGCAGGCATATGCTTAGCATGATTAAGGAACATCAAGAAGGGCTTTTATAGATCAGACCATAAGTATTTCCTGAATCCAAACCCATTTACACACTATACATGAATGTTCTATGATGTACAGATATGTATCTATATACATACACACACACACATATACACACACACACACATATACACACATACACACACATATATATTTGTGGATATCTAAGTGTTACGGGTTAAATTGTGCCCTACCAAAAGATATGTTGAAGTATTAACCTTCGGTACCTGTGAATGAGGTTTATCAGAATTTTATACCGACAGAAACACTGCCAGTCTGGGCTGAAAAAGACAGAGATGAGGAAAATGCAGGAAGAATAATTTCCTGTTTTCTTTAGTTAGTTTTTTTTTGTTTTTTTTTTTTTAATTTCCAACATTTATTTTAAGTTCAGAGGTACATGTGCAGGACACGCAGGTTTCTTACATAGGTAAATGTGTGCCATGGTGGCTTGCTGCACAGACCATCCCATCACCTACGTATTAAGCCCAGGATCCATTAGATATTCTTCCTGATGATCTCTCTCCTCCCACCCCTCACCTTCTGACATGCCCTAGTGTGTGTTATTCCCTAACCCCACCCATGTGTCCAGGTGTTCTCATCATTCAGCTCCCACTTACAAGTGAGAACATGTGGTATTTGATTTTCTTTTTTTGTGTTAATTTGCTGAGGATAATGGCTTCCAACTCCATCCATGTCCCTGCAAAGGACGTGATCTTATTCCTTTTTACAGCTGCATATTATTCCATGGTGTATCTGTACCACATTTTCTTTATTCAGTCTATCATTGATGGGCATTTAGGTTGATTCCATGTCTTTGCTATTGTGAATAGTGCTGCAATGAACATATGCATACATATATCTTTATAAAATAATGATTTCTATTTCTCTGGGTATATACCCAGTAATGGGATTGCTGAATCAAATAGTATTTCTGCCTCTACGTCTTTGAGGAATGGCCACACTGTCTTCCACAATGGTTGGACTAATTTACACTCCCACCAACAGTGCAAAAGAATTTCATTTTCTCCAAAATCTCACCAGCATCTGTTGTTTCTGGACTTTTTAATAATAGGCATCCTAACTGGTGTGAGATGGTATCTCATTGTGGTTTCGATTTCCATTTCTCTAATGATCAGTGATATTGAGCTTTTTTTCATATGTTTGTTGGCCACATGTATACCGTCTTTTGAGAAGTGTCTGTTCATGGCCTTTGCCCATTTTTAATGGGATTTTTTCTTTACTTTTGTTTTGTTTCAATTTTATTTTATTTTAACTTCTAGGATATGTGTGCAGGATGTGCAGGTTTGTTACACAGGTAAAAGTGTTCCATGGTGTTTTGCTGCACCCATCAACCCATCACATAGGTATGAAGCCCCACATGCATTAGCTTTTTATCTTGATGCTCTCCCTTCTTCTGCTGCCCCCCTGACAGGCCCCAGTGTGTGTTGTTCCCCTCCCTGTGTCCATGCATTTTCATTGTTCACCTCCCATTATAAGTGAGAACAGGCAGTGTTTGGTTTTCTGTTCCTGTGTTAGAGGATAATGGCTTCCAGCTCCATCCATGTCCTACAAAGGACAAGATCTCATTCCTTTTTATGGTTGCATAGTATTCCATGGTGTAATGTAGCACATTTCTTTATCCAGTCTATCACTGATGGACATTTGGGTTGATTCCATGTCTTTGCTCTTGTGAATAGTGCTGCAATGAACATACGTGTGCATGTATCTTTACAATACAACGATTTATATTTCTTTGGATATATACCCAGTAATGGGATTGCTGCGTCAAATGGTATTTCTGCTGCTAGGTCTTTGAGGAATTGCCACACTGTATTCCACAATGGTTGAACTAATTTACATTCTCACCAACAGTGTTAAAGCGTTCCTATTTCTCCACAGCTTCGCCAGCATCTGTTGTTTCTTGACTTTTTAATAATCATCATTCTGACTGGCATGAGATGTTATCTCATTGTGATTTTGATTTGTATTTCTCCAATGATCAATGATGTTGAGTTTGTTTTTGATATGTATGTTGGCCATATAAATGTCTTCTTTTGAGAAGTGTCTGTTCATGTCCTTTGCCCACTTTATAATGGGGTTGTTTTGTTCTTGTAAATTTGTTTAAGTTCCTTATAGATTCTGGATGTTAGAACCTTGTCTGAAGGATAGATTGCAAAATTTTTCTCCTATTCTATAGGTTGTCTCTTCACTCTGATGAGAGTTTCTTTTGCTGTGCAGAAGCTCTTTAGTTTAATTAGATCCCGTTTGTCAATTTTTGCTTTTGTAGCAATTGCTTTTGATGATTTTGTCATGAAATCTTTGCCCGTGCCTATGTACTGAACGGTATTGCCTAGATTTTCTTCTAGAGTTTTTATAATTTTGGGTTTTAGAACAAAGCTGGAGGCATCATGCTACCTGACTGCAAACTATACTACAGCTGACAGTAACCAAAACAGCATGGTACTCGTACAAAAACAGACACATAGATCAATGGAACATAATAGAGATCTCAGAAATAAGGTCATACATCTACAACCATCTTATCTTCCACAAACCTGACAAAAACAAGCATCTGGGAAAGGATTTCCTATTAAATAAACGATGCTGGGAAAACAGGCTAGCCATATGCAGAAAATTAAAACTGGACCTCTTCCTTACACCTTATACAAAAATTGACTCAAGATGAATTAATGGGATTTTTTTCTTATAAATGTAAGTTCCTCGTATATGCTGAATATTAGACATTTGTCAGATGCATAGTTTGAAAGTATTTTCTCCAATTCTGTAGGTTGTCTGTTCATTCTGATGATAGTTTCTTTTGCTGTGCAGAAGCTCTTTAATTAAATCCCATTTCTCAATTTTTGCTTTTATTGCAATTGCTTTTGGCGGCTTCATCATGAAAGTGTTGCCTGTGTCTATGTTCTGAATGGTATTGCCTTGATTCTCTTCTACTAGAAATTGTATAGTTTTGGGTTTTACTTTTAAGTTTAGATGTCTAGCAAGGCTGAGTAAGTTTTCTTTGATTATTCCCTCAAATATATTTTTCAAACTTGTATATTTCTCTTCATCATCAGGAACACCAATTATTCTTAGGTTTGGACATTTAACATAGCCCCAAACTTCTTGGAGGCTTTGTTCATTTTTTAAAATTCTTTTTTCTTTGTCTTTGATGGATTAGGTTAATTCAAAAGTCTTATCTTCAAGCTCTGAAGTTCTTTCTTCTGCTTGATTTTATTGCTGAGATTTTCCAGTGCATTTTGCATTTCTCTAAGTGTGTCCTTGATTTCCAGAAGTTGTGATTGTTTTTTATTTATGCTATGTATTTCACTGAAGAATTTTCCTTTCCTATCCTGTACCATGTTTTTGATTTATTTAAGTTGGACTTCACCTTTTTCTATTGCCTCCTTGATTAGCTTAATAACAGACATTCTGAATTCTTTTTCTGGCAGTTCAAAGATTTTGTCACAGTTTAGATCCACTGCTGGTGAGCTGGCAGAATATTTTGGGTGTGTTAAAGAACCTTGTTTTGTCATATTACCAGAATTGTTTTTTTGTATCCTTCTCATTTGGATAGACTATGTCAGAGGGAAGACCTGGAATTCAAGGGCTGCTGATCAGATTATTTTGTCCCACGGGGTGCTCCCTTGATGTGGTGTTCTCACCCTTCCCCTAGGAATGGGGCTTCCTACAGTACAGAAGAACTGTAGTAATTGTTTTTGCTCTTCTGGGTCTAGCCACCTGGCGGAGCTACCATGCTCTGAGCTGGTACTGGGGAGTGTCTGCAAAGATTCCTGTGATATTATTCATCTTCAAGTCTTGTAACTGTGGATACCAGCACCTGCTCCGGTGGAGGTAGCAGGGAAGTGAAGTGGACTCAGTGCAGGTCCTTGGTTGTGTTTTTGTTTAGTGGGCTGGTTTTGTGTTGGTTGGCCTCTAGCCAGGAAGTGGTGCTTTCAAGAGTGCATCAGCTGCAGTCCTATAGGGAGGATGCAAACTTGCCCTAGAGACACCTGGTTAAGTATTCAGGTTTCTCAGGCAGCAGGCAGGGCCACAGAGCTCCCAAAATACTATGACCTTTGCCTTCAGCTAGCAGGTAGAGAAAGACCACTAGGTGGGGGCAGAGATAGGCATGTCTGAGCTCAGCCTCCCCTTGGGTCGGGCTTGCCGTGGCTGCTGTGGGGGCTGGGGTGTGGTTCCTTGTCCAATGGTGTTATATTCCCAGGGGGATTATGGCTGCTTCTGCTGAGTCATACAGGTTGCCAGGGAAATGGCAGAAAGCTGGCAGTCACCGGCCTCACCCAGCTCTCACACAGCCTGAAGTCCTAAAAGCGGGTTTCATTCCCACCGTGCCCCCGCCTCCCACAGCACTGAGTCTATTTCAAGACAGCCGGTGACTAGGGCTGAGAACTTGCCCCAGAACATGAACCTCCCTGTTGACAGAGCAAGCAGGCTCACAGTTTTTCAGTGTCTCAGGAGTTTGCAGCGGTAATCCAGTTCCTTCAAAGGTTCTCTGGATTTTCTTGGCTTTCCTGGTATGTTCCTGTGGTAGTTCTTGGGAGCAAAAGTTCACCAGGTGAGTCTCCACATGCTGCTCTATCAGTCTGACCAGGAGCTGCAAGCTAGTCCTGCCTTCTATCCACCCTCTTAATCTGAAAACTCCATTGTATTTTGGGAGCAGCTAACTTTTTTCTAGGTTACACAGGTCCACAGAAGAGAGAAATTTTGCCCCAGGATGGACCACACCCTGAGTCTCATCCTTCCTTATACAGATGAAGTAGAAGATGAGTTTTGAGATCCTTTGAGTTGATTAAATTTAGGTGAGATTTTTAAGACTTGGAATTGATGCCAGATAGGTTAGAACTTTTGGAGATGTTGTGATAGGGTTAATGTGTTTTGCCCATGGGAAGGGCATAAATTTTGGAGGACCAAAGGACAGAATATTTTGGGTGGTAATGTGACCTTTAAAATGATATGTTTAAGTCCTAGCCATCAGTACTTGTGAATGTGACATTATTTGAAAATAAAGTCTTTGCAAATGTAATCAAGATGAAATCATTAAGGTGGCCGTAATTCAATATGACTGGTGTCCTTATAAAGAAGAGGAAAGTGACATGCGAAGACACACACACACACACACACACACACACACACACACACATAGCCATGTGAAGAGAGAGACAGAAATTATAGTTATACTGCCACAAGTCAAGGAATATCTGGACCTACCAGAAGCTGAAAGAGACCAGGAAGGATTCTTTCCAGAGGTTTTAGATGGAGCATGGCCTTGCCAATACTTTTATTTTTTATTTCAGATTTCTAGCCTCAAGAACTGTGAGAGAATAAATTTCTGCTGTTTTAAGCCACCCATTTTGTGGTGCATTTTCCAGCAGCAGAAAACAAATATGCCAAGTATTCATTTATGTGGAGATATATCTTTATGAGTTTGCATGTATCAGGATTGGATGGCAATTTCTGAATGAGCATGTATATCTCTGTCTGGGTACCTATATGCATGAGCTACATATAGTTGACCAGGAACGTGAAAAATGACGTATAATCTGCCAGGAAGTCTCAAGTTAGGTAGATAATTTCCCCAAATTCATTGATTCACTTATTCCCTCAACAAGTATTCACTGGGTTCCTTCTATGTTCTAGGCACTCGGGACAATCATGATTAAGATTTAGACTGCTGAATCTAGTGCTATGGGAACCCAGAGGTGGAAACAACTTCCTTTATCTACTTACTTTCTGTGGTTCCTGTTATTTCTCTAATCTTATTTCCATTCAAGGAAAGATAGTGAGAAGTTGAATTACTAAATAATACAAGAATACTTATAAAAGAGAATTGCGACATTTGAGTCTGTCCCCTTATGTGTTTAAAAGCAGTGTGATCTAGTACTTCAAGGCAAGGGTTCTGGTGTTAATTTTGGGTTGAAATTCCAGATGACAAATGCTAGCTGTGTGACTGAAAGCAAGTTATTTAGTTAACTTCTCTAATTCTATATTTCTTCATTTGTTAAAAGAAAAGGTGGGGGAGCAATATTTCACAGAATTGTACTGAAGATTCAACAAAATAATCTTTATACAGGGCCAACACAGTTCTGGGCACTCAGAAGCCAGCTGTCTTCTGCCCCTTGAATACTCAAGAAAAAGTTCTTTTGCTTGAGTACTTTTTCTACTATATGAATGTACTATTTCCTGCTAGCAGAAGAGTGAGTAGATGACAGGGTGTGAAATACAAATTTAAGATTCCCAAGGTCACTCTCTATTTAAACCCACACAGTTTATAAGGATGATATTTCCTGACTTTGAGTTAAACATGATAACTTTAACACACCATCATGACCATTTTAGTACATAGGTGTTGTCAAGAATTTAGAATGGTGTCTTGCACTTAGTAATTGCTCAATAAATGTTAATTATTATTGCTATCTGTGGTAAATACTGCCTTCACCTGCCAACTAAAGAAATGGATGAAGGAGACAGGGGATCCAAAGTAAGAAACCCATATTCACTTTGTTCCAACTTGAACTGACTTTATCAAAGAGGAAAGGGAAAGAAAACAATGTTTGCCTAGATTCCAAATGCTCCAAGTGAAATTACTCTTCCTAGGAAGTTGCTTCATTTTGGCTCTGGGTTCTTCCTACTTCACTTTGAAAAATGTAGACTCTCACTCTGGAAATAAGGAACTCTTACCTTGAGGAAGTCAGGACAATTCTATTCTATTTATAAAAAGCAAAGCAGATTCCAGAGGAGGCAGCATGACTTGAGCAGGGAGATTGGATTCCTTTGGAAGAAATCTATCCCAGGATCTTGAAAGTGGATAGTTTCGGCCACATCAGCTTACTCTCATATTTTGGAGGGTAGAAGAAGCTTCTCTCTCAACATGGTCTAAGGTTAGCAATCTCTGCAAGCCAACCTCTGACAACAGCTCTAAGGAAACTTTGCTGAGGGCAAAACTTCCAATATCAACTGCTACTTCAGTAAGGAGTGTCAGGAAGGGAACTTTACAGTCACTGAAAAAAAATCATTGATACAAGAAGTATCCAAAGCCTCAGCAGGGAAGCATAAACCTTGGAAAGCTCCTGGGAGTAAGGGGACCCACAAAGGGTAAACACAGTTAATCACTGTCACTATGTCTAGTTCTAAAGCCCAGGCATTACATTTATAAATGCAACTCTTGCTTGTTCTCTAGGCCTGGGCACATTGGTATCAGCTGCTCTCCCCATGACTTCCCTCTTTTCCATCCAGGCCTGTTACCCTTTTGAGAATGCATTCACCAGGCCTCATTCACTGGCCTTTAGATCATTATGATGATTAATAAGATAATTTTAAGCCACTGAAGGAAGCCTGTGGGCTTTAAAGTGCAAAAAGAAAATTGGAGAAGGCTATTATGGCAATTTTGGCCTCAAATTGCTTTATACAGTAATAGGAATAGATTCACCATAGGAAAGGACTAGGCTACTGGGAGCACAGTCAACCCCACATATTCTCAAAATAGCAGGACATAGCCTGGCAAGCATATCAAGTAGGCCAGGGCTACAGTGGCCTGCAAAACTTCCAAGAGAACACAAGAAGTTACTACAAAGTGGGTAGGGCCAAAATAATGTTTGGTACAGGGGACACATTTGGAGGTGTCTGCTCTGTACATAGTGACCACCTTATAACTCCTCTTTGATTAGCAAAGGTGTGCCAATAGCTTATATTACATGACCCTAGCTTCCTGACTAGAGCTGGTTTATCTAGGTATAAGTAGCTGGCTCAAGCCTGGTCAATCGGTGAGTGTCCACTTCCCTGTGATTTGCGAACTGGAACAAACAGAGCCAGTACCTTTTCATGTGACTTATAAACTCGAGAGATGAGGGAGCTATCTCTTGCTCACTATGTAATATAATTTGCTAAGAGAGAAGAAATAAGCAGATATGCCAAGGGAAGCATATATAAGACATAGAAAGAAAATCACCTTAGGTTGCTGACAACTTCCCATTTCCAAAACCCAGTCCATTCCTAAGATCCAGTCACATTGCTCTTGTGTTTAAGCTAGCTTCAGCTGGTTTACACCCTTTGAAACCAAAGGATATTAATGAATAAATAACATGTATAAAGGGGAAGCTGCTGCTTCAGCTTGTGTTAAGTGTCACCATGAGGCAGTATAGGCCCAGTGATGCCACACATTTCAAGTTTTTCAAGAAAACTGCAAACCTATTTTATGTGAAATCATCTGTCTTTTACACACTGGCAATTAATTCAAATTTTGAAAAGAACATGGCTCAGGACAAGTACATCTATGGCCTGAATGTGGCTTGTGAGCCCTTGAGTTGTGACCTCTGTCAACAAAATCTGTCTTACATGTTACTGCTGAGATCTTTCATCTATTTTTATCTTTTTCGTATGTGCCCATTTGTACATTGAATTACACTGTTTAACAGGACCCACAGTTACTGACTCACTTTGATTCTATTTCCTTTTTTGGTCTTACTAACTAGTTAGTTCAACATTTCATAATGATTAAAAATGTAGATTGTACAGGCAAACTATCTGCATTCAAATTCAAATTCTACAAATTATTAGGAGTGTTCCCAGTTTCCTTACGGATATTGTCAGAGGTTTGGGGTACTGGAGTTTCCCCATTTATCAAATGGATATAGTAAATTCAATACTTAGAGTAGTAGTTGGTACATTTATTGTTTTATTATTAAAATTATTATTATTGCTTTGACTACTCTGGTTAGTAATCATTTTTGCCAGTCCAGACTCCCACAAAGTACCAGTCGCATCCCTTCTCCCTGATCAGCAGACTTTTGAGTCCTAAGGTTTCTGTCCATCTTCTGGTCCCAGTAATTTTTCTGGTCTTTACTGACTGACCCTCAGTGAAATAACCCTCTAATTTCTCTGCATAGCACTGCAAGCAGCTGTTTATGCAATCTCTAATGTTCTGAATAGTAAAGAACTGCTTTCGGGTACAGTGTTCCTCATATCGTGCTTATAAAAAATAAGAGTCTCTTATCTATGGTTGATTCCTGGGTTCTGCCTACTTTTCCAGTCTTTTTTCCTGCCACCAACTTATGTGTCAGCCATAATGAAACACTATTTCCTGAACACAGCATATCTCTGGTGTCTCCAATGATTTATACATAATGTTCCATCTGCCATGCTCCTTCTTTCTCAACTTGTGTATGTTGAAAACTCCTATTTATCCTTCAAAACTCAAATATCATCTCCTCTAGCAAGTCTTCTCTGACCCTCTAACCCCCCCCAAATCACCCACGTATTACTTGCTCATATTAATGACTTTCTCACTCGGCAAGTTTGCCAAAACTCCTCTCCTGAAGTTGACTCAACTTTTCTCTAACCCTCAGTGTCCTTATCTAAAAAGTGAGCATAACTATTGTGAATTTTCTTAGTATGGTCCATGGCATATATTAAGTAATCAAGAAATGCTAGATGTTAGCTAGAGTTTTGTCTGTCTCCCAACTGAGCTCCAGGACAAGACTGAGGTCTCAGATTTTTGTATACCCAGGCTGTAGCACAGAGCTGACTACACAGAGGGTTCTCATGGCATATATATTGAACAAATAAATGAGATGAATAACAGAATGCTGCTTCCCCATTTCAAAAACCATCTGCCTTACATAAGTGGAAATGGTTAATATATATGACCAGGTTTAATTAAACCAAAGCTGCAGATCACATTTGAGTTATTATTTTTGTAAAAATGTACTCTGAACCCCTTTCCATGTTCTCTGTCTGTTACATATATATCATGCCATCACTGACCAGTAAAATGTTCCCAGCTCTGGGAGTTATTCCTAAATTGAGCTTTCTAAGGAACAAAATATAGGCCATCTTAGCATTAGGAGGTATTAGCTAGATAATATTCTTTGAAACTTAGCTATTTCCTTGAGACACTAGAAGAAAGAATTTTAACCTTGCTGTTTATCCAGTCGCTGCTTTTACCCCATATGTATTACCACCACAAGAAAAAGTTCTCTTAAATTCACCCTTTCTCTAACCCTACCCAGTCCTTCTCCAACCTACATTATGTTAGTGCCCATTACCTGCCTCTGGTAGTAAGATTCTTCCTGCCTGGAATAACCTTTCCCCTCCACTCTGTATTAATTTCCTAGGGCTGCTATGACAAAGTGTCACCAACTGGTTCGCTTAAACAATGGAAATTTATTGTCCCACAGTTCTGGAGGCTAGAAGTATGAAATCAAGGTGTCAGCAGCATTGGTTCCTTATGAGGGCTGTGAAGGAAGAATCTGTTCTAGGCCTCTCCTTGGGTTGCATATGGTTGTATTCTCTATGTCTCTTCACATCATATTCCCACTGTGTGAGTCTGTCTTTGAATCCAAATTTCCCTGTTTTATAAGGACACCAGTCATATTGAATTGGGGCCCATTTAATTTAATAAAGTTAAAATGATCTCATAAAAAAATAAAATGAGATCATTTTAACTTTATTATCTCTACAAAGACCCTGTCTCCAAATAGTCACATTCTGAAAAACTAGAAATTAGGACTCCAACATATATTGGGGAACACAATTCAACCCATAGCAAAGGACATACAGATTGGAGGCAGAGAGAACAATAAAGGAGCTATTATAATAAGCTAGGTCAGATAAAATGAAAAAATAAGCAAAGACAACATAAGTAGGGATAGAGGGGATACAAAGATTCAAGAAGCAGAATCTAGAAGGTAAAGAAAAAAGAAGACTCACAGATGACTAAGGCTTTATAGCTTGGTTGATTAGGTCACTGTCAATCAGAAGATAGAAATAGGAGTGGAGAGTTTAATAACATGTGAAGGGTTTTAGAAATATTAAGTGTATGATACTGAGATATCTAGTTAATGAATGAATAGTCTAGGCTCAGGAGAAACATTCACTCTGGAGATGCAGGCAGTCATCAGCATATAAATGGCAGTTAAAACTCAAGTGGACAAGATAATCTAGATAGGATTATAGAATGGCAAGAGAAGAGAATGAATAAATGGTCAGAGGTAGGTAGAAATTTAAGAAAGAGTATCGTCATGAAAGACAAGGGGGAGGTTAAATAAGAAAAAAGTGGTCAACAGCCTTGTATGTAGTAGAGAGTCAAAAAGGCTAAAGATCTAAAGAGAGAGCACTGAACATGACAGATCTTTAAGTAACTTTGGCAAGAACAGTTTCAGTGATGGTTTAAATGGAAACTGCACAAAAAAAAATGGGAGTGGTAATTTAAATGAGTTCTGTCAAAGAAAGATTTAGACAAGGGAAAAAATGTGCTTGCAAGTTTAAGATTAGGCAGTATGGCATAATAGGCATAGACTTTGTAGACTTGGGTTCAAATCTCAGATCTGCCACTTACTAGCTCTGTAAGCTTAGGCAAGTTACTTGGTTTTGCTGTGCCCCAAGTTCCTTAATTGAACAATGAGGAAAATAATACTATCTACTTAATAGGACTGCTGTGAACATTATATACATTGATACCTGTAAAGTGCTCAATAAAGGGGCCTGGTAAAAAGTAGGTCTTCAATATATATTAGCAATATTAGGTAGATAGGGTTGAATGAGTGGGAAAATCAAACACTAAGAAGAAATTTAAGAAAATAAGAGAGAAGGAACCTAACTGATGAAACAACTTAGAAAGTACAGGAGAGGATGGATCTCTTACACTTACTAGCTGTATGATCTTGGATAAGATACTTTCTTTCCTGTGCCTCAGTTTTCTCAATTATAAAATGGCAATACAATAGTGTCTACCTCACAAGATTATTGTGAGGATGAAGTGAAATGATGCATGAAACACAAGAGTGTTGAAATTAATGGAAATAATGCATAAAATGTAAAAAGCCATTGTCAATTCTGCGGTAGGGAATGGGAATGGGGATTCTGATATGGGATGGGAACAGGCATATTCCTTCTCCACGTTTCACAAACAGGGCACAGTGAGTCTCTGCTACTAATAGGAGTGTGTTATATTCCTTAGGTGTATTGGGAATGAAAAAAAAAAATGAGAACCTCTAACTTCTAAGGCAGTAGTCCTCAAATTTCAGTGTGTATCCAGGTCACCTGGATGGTGTGTGAAAAAAAAAATACTGATTGTTTTATCACAATCAGTATGAGTTTCTGAATCAGTATGTCTGAGGTGGGGCCTGAAAATCTGCATTTCTAAGAGGTTCCCTGGTGATGCTGATGCTGCTGGTCCAAGCACCATACTATGAGAACCTCAACTCTAAGCTAGTGGTTCTCAACCTTTACTGCACATTAGAATTACCTAGGGAACTCTTTAAAAAATCCATCTTCCAAGCTGTGCCCCAACCAATTACATCAGTATCTCTGACGATGGACAAAGTTATCAGTATTTTTAAAATATCCCCAACTGATTCCAGTGTGTGGCCAAGGTTAAGAATTGTTTTAGGGGAAGCCTACCCTAATCCACAAGTCTCCCTTTACACACACATCTAACATGCACACACACCTACCTTATCCCTAAAAGGGAGTCGCAAGGACAAGTGGAAATTTCAAGGTCAGAAATGAATGGAACTTTCAATGTATAGAACAGAGAAGTTAAAACTTTGTATTTGTGTGACTTGTTCATATTCTCACTGTATTGTCCTGTTTGGACTTACTTGGCTGTTTTCTTCTTTCTTTCAATTCCATTCCTCTTACTCTTCTCTCCTTCTGAGTTACCTGAGGCTAATGAGGTGTTTTAAACTTACAGCTCCCACTGGGAAGGACTTGGGGGAAGCACAGAGCACAACTTAAAAGGAATCATGTGTGCCAGCAGGATGGAAAGTTTTAAAAAAGGTTTCCAAGCAAATAATTTTCACAATTTCTTGAAAAAGAGTGCTACAAAATCTTGTGATATTTTCTTAAAGCAGATGAGACGTTTTCTAGTGCTAATAAATTTATTGCAATATATTTGAAATACATCGAAGAGACTTTTTGTATTTAGGTATAGTTGACCCTTGAAAAACACAGGTTTGAACTGCATGGGTCCACTTATACACGGATTTTCTTCCACCTCTCCCACTCTTGAAAAAGCAAGACCACACCCAGCTCTTCTTCCTTCTCAACCTACTCAACATGAAGATGGCAAGAATTAAGACCTTTATGATAATCCACTTCCACTTAATGAATAGTAAATATATTTTCTCTTGCTTACGATTTTCTAAGTTGCTTTATTATAAGAACACAGTATATAATATGTATAACATACATATCTTTTTTCTATCTTGCTTTATTATAAGAACACAGTATATAATATGTATAACATACAAAATGTATATTGTTTATATTATCAGTAAGGCTTCTGGTCAACTGTAGGCTGCTAGTAGATCAGTTTTGGGGAATCAAAAGTTATATATGGATTTTCAACTGCGTAGGGTCAGCATCTCTAACTTCTGTGCTGTCAACAGTAGTTTCAAGTGCATTTGAAACTTTCTTCAGATAATTATTTTATAAAACAATGGTTAGTATGAAAATAAATTGTATTAACTGATATGAACAAGTTAGTAATAAGTTTACTAAGTTTTTGACATCAACAAGTTAGCAATAAGTTTACTGGTTTTTCTTAAAGGAGCATTAGATCCCAAACATAAAAACATAATCCATCTGGATTGTATAAGATAAATAATTCAAGATTCATTCTCTTTAATGCAATAGAATTTCAAATGGAATGATCCTTTCTTTTACAAATGACTTCCTGTCTCATTCAGAATAAAAGCCAAAGTCTTTACAAGTTCCTATATGATCTAGCCCCCTGTCTCACTGACCTTATATCCCGCCACTCTTCCTCTTCTCCACTCCGGTGATACTGACTTTCTTACTATTCTTTGAATATACCATGCCTTTGCACTTGCTACTTCTTCTATCTAGAACACCCTTCCCTCAGGTATTCTTATGGCTGGCTCCCTCACTGCATTCAGATATATTCTTTAATATCATCCCAATTCCATATGCCCCGTAGCCTTTCTCCCATCTTATCCCCACTCAACGTATATGTTTATTGTTTTTTGTTTGTCCCCTCCACCAACACCTCCTCATTAGAACATAATCTCCAAGAAGGCATATTTTCCCCAGAGTCTTGTGTGGTGATGATATAGAGTAGATTCTCAGTATGTAATTGTCAAATGAATGAACAAATGAATGAATGAATATAATAACACAATGTAATTTTGTGTCGATGCCTTTCTCTGTCACAGCTCCCCACCCTGGACTGCTGAGTAAGAACTAGGAAGGGACTCAAAACAAAGGAAATTGCAGAGCACTGGGAACTGTGGCATTCCATTGACCAAACAAAAACCTACAGAGTGAAATATGAACCTGAGGAAAGAGAGAGACCCTCTCATATTGTTTTATATGGTTTTATACTCAGTACCTGTTTTAAGAAAAAAACAAAGAAGTAAAACCAAAGACAGGCAGCCCGACGCCAGGCCCCAAACCAGGCCTGGGCCTGCCTGGCCTAAACCCAGTAGTTAAAAATCAACTCATAACTTAGAAATCAATGTTATTCATAGATTCCAGACATTGTATAGAAGAACACCGTGAAACTCCCTGCCCTGTTCTTTTCTCTCGGACCACCGGTGCATGCAGTCCCTGTCATGTATCCCCTGCTTGCTCAAAGCAATCACGACGCTTTCATGTGAAATCTTTAGTGTTGTGAGCCCTTAAAAGGGATAGAAATTGTGCACTTGGGGAGCTCGGATTTTAAGACAGTAGCTTGCCGATGCTCCCAGCTGAATAAAGCCTTTCCTTCCACAACTTGGTGTCTGAGAGGTTTTGTCTGTGGCTCATCCTGCTACAAACCCTAAAACCTCAAACAACATGTTTTCATCTCTTTGACCTGTGTAGTATCATGAGGGTCTATCCACAGTTCTTCCACCCTCCCTGTGCAGAAACGTAAGAGAGACAAATATGTAAGAGATGTCACTGGTCCATGAGAGACCCTTTCTAACAAGTTTCTGCCACACCAGCTCTTCTTTTACAGTGGAAGGGAGATGGTGAAGCCCTCCTTCCCAAAACAATCTCCCTTACTGGACATGGATAACGCCAAAGCGGCATTAGCTTTCCTACTGAAGTTTCCTGCTCTTTCCTCTTTGCATGCCATTTTGACTTGAGTTCCTATTTCTTCTAGCTGGAATTCCCAGTCACTTGGCTTTGAGCGTATAGACACCTGGTACTGAATGGAAGACAATAAAAGTGAACCATTGAGCCATTCATGTGAGAAATGTTTGGTAAATGTTGGAATCAAATTCAACATTTATCTTCGTATTCTGGGAAGGCTACTAATCAGTTAAAAAGGGAGTCATCGACAACGCTCTGCATGGCCTTGACATTTTACACAAACCTCCCAGCAGCGTGATCAGCCACAGGCAATGCACCTGACATTCAATAAAATTTGTAGAATGAATGAATTTGTTCAAGATACCTGCACTGCCATGGCACCTCTCAGAAAACGGAAATTTTCCCTTTAAGCTAAAACTGCAGTCAACTGGCTGCAGTTAACTAATGTGTGACTTGGCAACACTGCCCACGGTGCACCTCCTGAGAATCAAATGGATATGAGAATCAAGTTTGGAAGCTGCTCTGAGTAAGAAAAAGCTGTCCTCGCCGCACAAATTCCTTCCAACATAGAGGCGCTGCCACTCTTCTCATAATTGAATTTTCAGTTAAATAGTACACTGTCCCTTTAAGAAGCCAGGCAAGATGGAGCCCTCCTAGCTCACAGCTAGAGGCTTCAGGCAACCTGATAGGGTTGCTGCAGGGTGAAAAAAAAGAAAGAATGCCAGAAGGGAGGAAGTCGAGGCTCTAATACCTGGAGGAGATATCAAGGATCCAACCACACAGCCATCGAACTGAGCGCGCCTGTCCCGCCCGTGGCAGCTCCCCTAGGTTCTAAAGCACCACCTCCCTTCCCTTCCCCTTCTTACCAACCCCACTCTGTCCCACCCTCAAAGGTCGTCCTTGAAAGAGGCTATTTCGCCGCCCAGAGAGGGTGATAAAAGGAAGGTGGAATGGGAGGTGCCAGTTGGTAAGGCAAAATAAAAGGGACTTACTTTCGGATTCTGCGCCTCCGAAGGCATCCTATCCTCCCAGCCCCGGGGCCAGGGCCGACGGGGCGGGGCCGGGATTGAGCTGGTGGACCCGGGGTCCTCACTCCCTCGGACTACACACGTAGTTGAGTGAAGAGTTAGGGGGAATGGGCACCGACTAAGGCCGCTATACAGTCTATTTTAATTATCTCAAGGGAAGGCAAAAGAGTGTGAAGAGTGTTAGCCAGGGGAACGAGTCTAGGTGAGCGCTAAAACCGTCAAAACCTTCCTTTTCCCTACTTTCTAGTTAGCTTCCCTCCCCCGGCATTAGCGATATCAAGGGCAATGGTTTTCTTTTTTCTTCCTTTTGGTATCTCTCAGCTGCCAGTCTCGACCCCACCCAGCAGCTCCACCCCATCCACTACTACACATTCTGTCAATCACCAGCCCCTTTAAAGCTGCAACGCACAACTTCGTTGTTCGTCCCACTTAGGGGGGCGGACAGAATCGTGGTCCTTTCGACCTTTTCACCAATACCCCGGACCTTTCTGCCGGGTTTATGAAGCTGAGGTTGTTTGCTAGTGGCGGCCTCCCCTCCCCCTTTGTCCTGGAGCTTGAATACTTGGCTCCACCCAAACTTCTTCCGGCAGGGGCAGGCCCCGCCACGCCCCACCCCATCTCTTTTCAATACTTCGTTTCCGGTAAAAGTGGTTCCCTAGGCTGCCAGATCCCCAAGAAAGTTTTTGTGGCGCCCTCTTGGCGCCGCCCACGCCCATGCAGTCTTTGGACTGAAGTGGCTACAACAACTGTAGAGTCTCTGGGGATTCTTCCTTCTGCCTAGCCTGGGATGCTCAGTCTTCTCCGTCTCTCATCTGTGTGAGTCTCCATGTTTTTTACTAGAATGGGGAGGCAGAAGGGAGAGAGGGTGGGGAATCCCAGAAATTTGCGTTATGCCTCTAATTCACCCCAAACAGCAGTCCTTTCTACCGCCCCACCTCATAACTAGGCAGCTCAGAATCAGAGAAGGGCCCTGAGGTTCCATCCCACAGGTATAATTGGAACTCCAGAATGACCCATGAGAAATCATGTTTAATGCCATTCCCCCTTTCAGTTAATGACAACACCTGGTTGCTTAGGCCAAAAATCTTGGCGTCATCCCTGATTCTTCTCACACTCACAAGTCTTATCCAATTATTGAGGAAATTCCTTTAGCTTTGTCCTAAAAGTGTGTTCAGCATCCGACCATTTCTCTACCTTTCCACTACTACTACCCTGGCCCTGGCCATCACCATCTCCCAAATGGATGGCTAGAAGAGTGCCCTCACTGGTGTCCCTTCTTCCACATCTGCCCCGCTAAAATCTGTTCAACAGCCAGCAAACAGTCTTTCTAAAAGGCAAATATGACCAGGTCGCACCTCTGTTTAAAATCTTTCAGTCATTTCCCATTGCAGTTAGCATCCAGATTGTCTTATATTATCTACAAGGCCCTCAAGATCGACCTGTCCCCTGCCTGTCTCTTTGATTTGTAAACACCTGTTCACATTGCTGTAGCTATGCTGACCTCCTTTTCATTCCAGTATATTAAGATCTCTCTCACCTCAAGGCCTTTGCACTTCCTTTTCCTTCTGTCTGATTATGCCCATGGTGGGCTCCAATATCGTACACATCTCAGGAAAGCTTTCCCTTATCATGTAGATTAAGGTAGCTCCCACAATCCAGGCACTCTCTGTGACCTCATCTCATTTTATTTTTATCACAGCACAGATCACAATTTAATTGTGTGTTCGTTTCTGTGACAAAGTAAATCTCCCACTGGAGTATAAGCTCAAAAAGAGCAGGGACATCATCTGTTTTGCTCACTGCTCTATCCACAGCATACTGAACAGTGGGTGTCATATAGTAGGGACTCAATAAAAATTTGTTGAAAGAACAATTAAAGGCAATATCATCAGTGATTTATCTGGGTGATATCTGTTTGTAAACAATAAACAAACCAAAAAAGAAAACAAGAAAGAAATACACACCTGATATGAACAACTTTCCCTATTTATTCTTCCTTAGAACATCTGCTTGAATATCTTGCCTCTGGGCTGAGTTGGCAACATGATTGGAGCAGTGACATAGTAGAAGTGTGCTTTCAGGTTGGCTTCTAGGGTTGGCAGTTCATAGCTGATGGTTGACTCATGTTCTTAATTTAAAGATGAAGGGAAGAATAAAATTAAGGAGATTGATTACATAAAGCAAGAAGGATGGTTTAAGCAATTTTGTAAACTATGACCTTGATACAGGGTCATAAGAAGCAGCCATTTTCCTTCACCACTAGAAGAATATAGGGCTATTTAGTCTCAACAAGAGAAAACTTAGGAGGACAACAATCTTTTTTTTCAGAGTTGTCTTGAGCTGTCATTAACATGTCATTGGTTGCTTATACCCACTGTGTCCTAACCTTAACTATCTGCCTGTTCATAGAGGTTACTCAGCCCAAATCTCTGGACCTCTGAGCCATGAATGCCAGGCAGCTCTTACTAGATTGCTACTTATAACTGAGCATAATATTATAGGGAGGTTTGACAGATACCATGGTTATATGCTCAGCACAATGTTAAGCACTGTGGACCATAGGCAAAGAAAGGACTCTTTCAATAAATTTCCCCTTTCTCTAACATTTTTTTTTTTTTTTTGAGATGGAGTCTCTCTCTGTCGCCAAGGCTTGAGTACAGTGGGGTGATCTCGGCTCACTCCAAGCTCTACCTCCTGCGTTCACGACATTCTCCTGCCTTAGCCTCCCAAGAAGCTGAGACTAGAGGTGCCCGCCACCATGCCCAACTAATTTTTTGTATTTTTAGTAGAGACGGAGTTTCACCATGTCTAACTTTTTTTTCGCTTTTGTTATTTATGCTAGCAAATGTCTACTTCTTGTTTATTGCCATATACTTTCTATGTGTCTAACAAAAAGTTTGTGCTCAATAAATACTTGTTAATGGAAGAATGAGTGAATGAAAAAATGAGCAAAGCAAGGCTGACACAGACCTAACCCACATCGTGATTTTTCTGTGTTTCCATTATTTCCATGTTGTTTAAAAATTTTGTTAGTTGTAGGCTGGATGCAGTGGCTCATGCCTGTAATCCCAACACTTTGAGAGGCCAAGGCGGGCGGATCACCTGAGGTCAGGAGTTCGAGACCAGCCTGGCCAACATGGCAAAACCCCGTCTCTACTAAAAATACAAAAAAATTAGCCAGGCGTAGTGGCCATCGCCTGTAATCCCAGCTACTCAGGAGGCTGAGGTAAGAGAATCACTTGAACCCAGGAAATGGAGGTTGCAGTGAACTGAGATTGCACCATTGCACTTCAGCCTGGGCGACAGAGTGGGACTCCATCTCAAACAACAACAACAACAAATAGTTGTTTCCGTGTTATCTTTCCAAATTATATAAGCTCCTTGGGAGTATGATCTGTGTCTTGTTTATCTTCATATATTTTGCAGTGACTACCACATAGCTTTGTACATAACAGGCACTCCAGGTATGTTGAATTGAATTCAACTCTGCACTACACATGGGACTTCAGTCAGCCATGTAGCAAAGTAACAAGACCCCCAGATGTGAAAGGCAATTGAAGTGTAGTAGAAAGAGGACTGAATTTGGAATGAGAAGAACTCCAGTTCCAGATTTGTCTCTGCCGAGCTGTGTGACTTGAGGCAAGTTACATAACCTCGCTGAGTTTCAGCTTCTTCACACAGAAACATGAGGGACAATATACTGCTCTCAAGCTCCTCTGTGCATATATGAAGATGGCTAAGAAAGTAGTGACTCTGACCACTAAAGTACTTTGGGCTAGGAAACATTTCTTGTGGGGATTATAGGAGTCTCTGATAGTTTTGGCATCAGAGAACACTTACACTATTTCTGAGAATCAAGGCAGAGTTATTTGCAAGGATGATGCAGAGGGGCTTAGCATTTGGCATCAAGCAAACTAAGACTGGGTTGAAATTGAGACAACCCTGAAAACTGTGGAAATTGCTATACAGTACAGGTTACAAACAAACAGTCCATAAGTTAAATTTGGCCAGCAGATACATTTTGTTTGTCTGCAATGTATAGGTATATGTATGTGTGCAAGTGTGCCTGTGCAGGTGTTGACTGAATAAATTATCAACATTGAAAAATTTAGGGATATATGAAAATCTGTATTTTCATCCTTAAGCCTATTTTCCAGAGTGCTGCCAATCTGTTGGAAATCAGCAGTGCCTGGCCCCTCTAGATGTGCCATGATCTTGTCAGCTTATTACAGCCCTCACCTGAACATTTCACTTATTTTTCTTACCAGTTTGTCCTGTGTTTGCATTTTAGTTTGCAACACTTGCTAAAGGAGAAATGACTAAGAGTTCATGGCAAGAGTACATGGTTAAATATAGTATTTATCCTCTGGTTAAGGCAACACTTGAAAGCTCTTGATTATCCCTAAATGTCCAAGAGTGGTTTTCCAGGTATCTTACAAAATGGTTTTGGCTTCATGATTATACACCCATTTTGAGGTCACATTTAATATGTAGTCTGGATTGCATTTACAGAAAGCACCTCATCCACTCATGCTATATTTTTTTGTTACCTACCCAACTAAAATGTAATTCCCTAAGGATGGGAACAGAAGCCACATCTAATTCAGTTAAGTTCAAGAAATAAATTACTGCACACTCATTATGTAGAAAAAACTGCTAGGTTACAAGCACATGAAGTTAGATGGCTCATTTCTTCCCCTTAGGGGGCTTCTAGTCTGAAATTTTCCTGTGGTTTCCATCTCCTGGGGTGACTTTAGACTTCCTGGGAATACCCATTTACTCTTAAACACATTCCAACCTGCCTTCCTTCTTCATGACTTCATGAATGAAATGGCTCTTTTGAAGATCTCCAGTTACCTCCATGTTGCTAAATCAAATAGTTACTTTTCAGTCCTTAACTCACTGTACCTTTCAGCAACATTGGAGTAGTTGATCACTGCTACTTTCTTTTTTTTTTTTTTTAATGTTCAAAAACAGGCAAATATATATATATATATATATATATTTTTTAATTTATTTATTATTATTATACTTTAAGTTGTAGGGTACATGTGCATAACGTGCAGGTTTGTTACATATGTATACTTGTGCCATGTTGCTGTGCTGCACCCATCAAATAGTTACTTTTCAGTCCTTAACTCACTGTACCTTTCAGCAACATTGGAGTAGTTGATCACTGCTACTTTCTTGAAGCAGCCTTTTTCTCTTAACTTCTATGTGAAAAATCTGGCTGCTCCTTTTCAGTCTTCTTTTCTCCTCTTCTACCAAAGTCTAAATATTACAGTACCTTAGGGCTTCTCCTTAAACTTCTTTTCTTTTCTATCTATATTCTCTCCCTAGGAGATCTCATACAGTCCTATGACTCTAAATATAAGCTGATGAATTCCTAAATTTATATCCCAAAACCAAACCCCATTAAACTCTAGATCCATATGTCGTACCACTGTTAAAAAAACAAGTTCTGAAGTCATACCACCTTTGTGTATATCATGGTTCTGTCATGTAGTAGCTGTGTAATACAAGGAAAGTTACTTAACTTCTTTGAGCCTTAGTTTTCATATCTGTGGAATGGGGACAATAATTGCAATACCTCAAGATTGAATTTTTGTCACCTGTCTCAATCAACTGTTTATAAGTATCCAGATTAATCTTTAGTAATTGCACACCAGATCATGTCATTACCCTGCATAATGTCTTCCAATGCACTTGTGATAAAAGTCTACATCCTTACCATGGTCTTGTATGATCTGTCCCTTGGCTGCTTCTCCTAACTCGTCTTCTGTCACTGTTCCTCCAGGCCTCAGGACACCAGAGTCACCGACCTTCTTTTCTATAATTCCTCAAATTTGGTATGCTTTTTCTAATCCCAGGGCCATCACACATGCTTTTCTTTCACTCATATACTCTTATACTCACAGTTCATCTGGCTTGTTTCTATTAGTTATTCAAGTAAAAATTAACTACAATTTAATACAACACAATGGACATATCTTAATACCAAAAATTGAGTGAACAGAGCAATTCTTTGAAGACAGTATATGGTTTAATATCAATTTATAAAGTTCAAAAACAAGTAGAAGTCAACAGTATATTGTCTGTTCATACATACATATAAGATAAAACCTTTTAAGGCAAGGGAAGTATTGATATAATCTCAGGATACTTCTGTTAGGGAGGTAGGAGAATGGGATAGAAAAGACACCATAGGTGGATATGAGTTATTGGTAATATACTAGGTTTTGGGCTGGGTGATGGGTTCACATTTATTTGTTATATTATTTAAAAAAGAAATAATGTAAATAGGCCAATAATAGTGTGTCAAGAACCAAAGATTATCATTAATCCATTTTTTTTATATCTGAAGTCCATTAACAGTGTTTTAAAAAAACTATAAAGGATCAGAGGAGAATATGTTTTTTTAAATATTGGAATGTGAATACTATTTTAAAACATTTTCCCAGTAGCAAAATCCACAAAGTGGCAGATTTGTTTATGGACAAAATTTAAACATTCTACCACATATTGATATGGTTTGGCTGTATCCCCACCCAAATCTCATCCTCAGTTGTAACTCGCATAATTCCCACATGTTGTGGGAGGAACCTGGTGGCAGGTGGTTAAATTATGAGGGCAGGTCTCTCCTGCACTGTTCTTGTGATAGTGAATGAGTCTCATGAGATCTGATGTTTTTAAAAATGAGAGTTTCCCTGCACAAGCTCTTTTTGACTGCTGCCATTCATGTAAGATGTGACTTGCTCCTATTTGCCTTCCACTATGATTTTTAGGCTTCCCCAGCCACAGGGAACTGTAAATCCATTAAACTTCTTTCTTCCGTAAATTTCCCAGTCTCAGATATGTCTTTATTAGTAGCTTGAGAACAAACTAATACACATACTGTAAGTAAAAATAAAAGGCAAAAGACAAATTGGGTGAAAATTTTGCAGCAATGCAACAAAAGGTTAATGTCTTTGATATATAAAGTGTTCTTACAAATTTTAAGAAAAATAGCCATCAACATGGAGAAAGTAAAAGAGTCATCTTAAAGTGACCTTTAAAAGTCAATACTTTGGAAAGAACTGCCTTTTTAACAAATGGTTCTGGGAAAACTGGATAACACCATGCAAAAGAATGAAATTGGGCTTCTACCTTACACTATATGCAAAAATCAACACAAAATGGATCAAAGGCCTAAACATAAGAACTAAAACTAATAAACTTTTAGAACAAAGCATGAGAAAAAAGCTTCATGTAATTGGACTTTACAATGGCTTCTTGGATATGACACCAAAGGAAAAAATCGATACATTGGACTTCATCAAAATTAAAAACTTTTGTGCAGCAAAGAACACTATCAAGAGAGTGCAAAGATGACCTCTAGAATGAGAGAAATATTTGCAAATCATATATCTGATAAGGAATTAATATTCAGAAATTATAAAGAACCCCTAAAACACCAACAGCAACAAAAAGCAACTCAATATAAAAATGGGCAAAAGACTTGAATAAACATTTCTCCAAAGGAGATATACACATTGCCAATAAGCATATAAAAAGATGCTCAAAATCATTATTCATTAAGGGAAATGCAAATCAAGACCACAACGAAATACCACTTTAAACTCACTATGCTGGTTATAATTTTAAAAATTGGAAAGTAAGTGTTGGTGAGGATATGGAGAAATTGGAAATCTTGTGCATTGCTGGTGGGAATGTAAAGTGGTGCAGCCGCTGTGGAAAACAACATGATGGCTACTCAAAAAGTTTAACAAAGAATTACCATATATTCCAGTAATTCCAATCCTAGGTACAATAATGCCCTGTTACTCACAATTTTACTCTACGCAGTTTCAGTTACCCACGGTTAACTGTGACACACAATTATTAAATAGAAAATTCCAGAAATAATTCATTTATTTTAAATTGTGTGCATTCTAAGTAGTATGTTGAAATCTCATACTATCTCGAGCATTCCCACTCCCTTCCACCTGGGATGCAAATCATCCCTTTGTCCAGCTTATCCACACTACATGTGCTACCCACCCATTAGTCACTTAGTAGCTGTCTTGGTCATCAGATTTAAAAAATTAGTGTATATACTGTCCTCAGTTTTGGGCCCTTTGTGGTTCTGTAGTAATTACAGTATTTATTTTTATTTTGTGAGAAAAATGCCATTGGAATTTTGGTAAAAACCACATTGAAACTGTACATTGCTTTAGGCAGCATTAACATTTTATCAATATTAATTATTTCAATCCACAGAACTATCATATGACCCATCAATAATCCCTCTTCTGTATATACCCAAACAAAATGAAATCAGCAGCTCAGAGGTGTTTGCACTCCCAATGTTCATTACAGGATTATTCACAATAGTCAAGTTATCAAGTCAACCTAAGTGTCCACTGACAGATGTATAGATATAATAATTGTAGCGTGTGTATACACACACAAGTAATGAAATATTATTCAGCATTTAAAAAGGAGGATTTTTTATTTGCAATAATGTGGATGAACGTGGAAAACATTATGTTATGTGAAATAAGACAAACACAGAAAAAGGAATATTGCATGGTCTCTGTTATATGTGGCATCTAGGAAAAGATAAAGTATAATACATAGAAACACACAGTAAAATGTTGGTTACCAGAGGCAGTGGGGGAAGGGAGGAGGAGAGATGAGGAGATGTAGGTTAAAGGGTATGAAGTTGCAGTTACATAGGATGAATAAGTCTAGAGATGTAATGTACAGCATAAGGGCTACAAAAATAATATTGTATACCAGAAATTTTTAAAGACAGTACATTTTAGGTACTCTTTTATTATTATTATTATACTTTAAGTTCTGGGATACATGTGCAGAACGTGCAGATTTGTTACATAGGTATACATGTGCCATGGAAGTTTGCTGCACCCATCAACCCGTTATCTACTTTAGGTATTTCTCCTAATGCTATCCTTTCCTAGCCCCCCACACTCCGACAGGCCCCAGTGTGTGATGTTCCCCTCCCTGTGTCCAAGTGTTCTCATTGTTCAACTCCCACTTATGAGTGAGAACATGCAGTGTTTGGTTTTCTGCTCTTACGTTAGTTTGCTGAGAGTGATGGTTTCCAACATCATCCATGCCTGCAAAGAACATGAACTCATCTTTTTTATGGCTGCATAGTATTCCATGGTGTATATGTGCCACATTTTCTTTATCCAGCCTATCATTGATGGGCATTTGGGTTGGTTCCAAGTCTTTGCTACTGTGAACAGTGCTGCAGTAAACATACGTGTGCATGTGTCTTTATAGTAGAATGATTTATAATCCTTTGGGTATATACCCAGTAATGGGATTGCTGGGTCGAATGGTATTTCTAGTTCTAGATCCTTGAGGAATCGCCACACTGTCTTCCACAGTGGTTGAACTAATTTAACTCCCACCAACAGGGTAAAAGCATTCCTATTTCTCCACATCCTCTCCAGCACCTGTTGTTTCCTGACTTTTTAATGATCGTCATTCTAACTGGCGTGAGATGGTATCTCACTGTGGTTTTGATTTTCATTTCTCTAATGCCCAGTGATCGTGAGCTTATTTTAATATGTTTGTTGGCTGTATAAATGTCTTCTTTTGAAAAGTGCTCATACTCTTCACCCACTTTTTGAGGGGGTTGTTTGATTTTTTCTTGTACATTTGTTTAAGTTCGTTATGTATTCTGGATATTAGACCTTTGTCAGATGGACAGATTCCAAAAATTTTCTCCCATTCTGTAGGTTGCCTTTTCACTCTGATGATAGTTTCTTTTGCTGTGCAGAAGCTCTTTCATTGAATTAGATCCCATTTGTCAATTTTGGCTTTTGTTGTCATTGCTCTTGGTGTTTTGGTCATGAAGTCTTTGCCCATGCATATGTCCTGAATGATATTGCCTAGCTTTTCTTCTAAAGTTTTTATGGTTTTAGGTCTTATGCTTAAGCCTTTAATCCATCTTGAGCTAATTTTTGTATAAGATGTAAGGAAGGGGTCCAGTTTCAGTTTTCTGCATATGGCTAGCCAGTTTTCCCAACACCATTTATTAAATAGGGAATCCTATTCCCATTGCTTGTTTTTGTCAAGTTTGTCAAAGATCATATGGTTATACTTCTGTGGTGTTATTTCTGAGGACTCTACTCTGTTCCATTGGTTTATATATTTGTTTTGGTACCAGTACCATGCTGTTTTGGTTACTGTAGTCTTATAGTACAGTTTGAAGTCAGGTAGCATTGCCTCCAGCTTCGTTCTTTTTGCTTAGGATTCTTTTGGCTATGCAGACTCTTTTTTTGGTTTCACATGAAATTTAAAGTAGATTTTTCTAATTCTTTGAAGAAAGTCAATGGTAGCTTCATGGGGATAGCATTAAATGTATAAATAACCTTGAGCAATATGACCATTTTCACTATATTGATTCTTCCTATCCATGCACATGGAATGTTTTTTCCTTAGTTTGTGTCCTCTCTTATTTCCTTGAGCAGTGGTTTGTAGTTCTCCTTGAAGAGATCCTTCACATCCCTTGTATGTTGTATTCTTCAGTATTTTATTCTCTTTGTAGCCATTGTGAAGGGGATTTCACTCATGATTTGGCTGTCTGTCTGTTATTGGTATATAGGAATGCTTGTGATTTTTGCACGTTGATTTTGTATCCTGAGACTTTGCCAAAGTTGCTTCTCTGCTTAAGGAGATTTGGGGCTGAGACTATGGGATTTTCTAATATACAATCGTATCATCTGCAAACAGAGACAATTTGACTTCCTGTCTTCCTATTTGAATACGCTTTATTTCTTTCTCTTGCCTGATTGCCCCGGCCAGAACTTTCAATACTATGTTGAATAGGAGTGGTGAGAGAGCACATCCTTGTCTTATGCTGGTTTTCAAAGGGAATGCTCCCAGGTTTTGCCCATTCAGTATGATATTGGCTGTGGGTTTGTCATAAATAGCTCTTATTATTTTGAGATACACTCCATCCATAACTAGTTTATTGAGAGTTTCTAGTGTGAAGGGGTATTGAATTTTGTCAAAAGCCTTTTCTGCATCTATTGAGATTATCATGTGGTTTTTGTCATTGGTTCTGTTTATGTGATGAATTACATTTATTGATTTGAGTATGTTGAACTAACTTTGCATACCAGAGATGAACCCGGCTTGATCATGGTGGATAACTTTTTTGATGTTCTGCTGTCTTTTTTGATCTTTGTTGGCTTAAAGTCTGTTTTATCAGAGACTAGGATTGCAACCCGTGTTCTTTTTGCTTTCCATATGCTTGGTAAATATTTCTTTATCCCTCTTTTTTGAGCCTATGTGTGTCTTTGCACGTGCGATGGTTCTCCTGTCTATAGCACATTGATGGGTCTTTACTCTTTATCCATTTTGCCAGTCTGTGTCTTTTAATTGGGACATTTAGCCCATTTACATTTAAGGTTAATATTGTTATGTGTGAATTTGATCCTGTCCTTATGACGCTAGCTGGTTATTTTGCCCGTTGGTTGATGCGGTTGCTTCATAGTGTCGACAATCTTTACAATTTGGTATGTTTTTGCAGTTGCTGGTACCAGTTATTCCTTTCCATGTTTAGTGCTTCCTTCAGAAGCTCTAGTAAGGCAGGACTGGTGGTGACAAAATCTCTCAGCATTTGCTTATGTGTAAAAGATTTTATTTCTCCTTCGCTTATGAAGCTTAGTTTGGCTCGATATGAAATTCTGGTTTGAATATTCTTCTCTTTAAGAATGTTGAATGTTTGCGCCCACTCTCTTCTTGCTTGTAGGGTTTCTGCAGAGAGATCCGCTGTTAGTCTGATGGCCTTCCCTTTGTGGGTAACCCGACCTTTCTCTCTGGCTGCCCTTAACATTTTTTCCTTCATTTCAACCTTGGTGAATCTGATGCTTATGTGTCTTGAGGTTGTTCTTCTCAAGGAATATCTTTGTGGTGTTCTCCGTATTTCCTGAATTTCAGTGCTGGCCTGTCTTGCTAGTTTGGGGAAGTTCTCCTCGATAATATTCTGAAGAGTGTTTTCCAATTTGTTTCCATTCTTCCATCACTTTCAGGTACACCAATCAAATGTGGGTGTGGACTTTTCACACAGTCCTATATTTCTTGGAGTCTTTGTTCTTTTTATTCTTTTTTCTCTAATCTTGTCTTCACACTTTATTTCATTAAGTTGATCCTCAATCTCTTATATCCTTTCTTCTGCTTGATTGATTCGGCTATTGATACTTGTGTATGCTTCATGAAGTTCTTGTGCTGTGTTTTTCAGCTCCATCAGGTCATTTATGTTCTTCTCCAAACTGGTTATTCCAGTTAGCAATTTCTCTAACCTGTTTTTAATGTTCTTAGCTTCCTTGCAGTGGGTTAGAACATGCTCCTTTAGCTCAGAAGAGTTTGTTATTACCCACCTTCTGAAGCCTACTTCTGTCAGTTCATCAAACTCATTCTCCATCCAGTTTTGTTTCCCTCTTGGTGAGGAGTTGGGATTTTTTGGAGGAGAAGAGGCATTCTGGTTTTTGCAATTTTCAACCTTTTTGCACTGCTTTCTTCCCATCTTCATGGATTTATCTACCTTTGGTCTTTGATGTTGGTGACCTTCGAATGGGGTTTTGGTGTGGACAATCTTTTTGATGATGTTGATACTATTGCTTTCTCTTTGTTAGTTTTCCTTCTAACAGTCAGGCCCCTCTGCTGCAGGTCTGCTAGAGTTTGCTGTAAGTCCACTCCAGATGTTGTTTGCCTGGGTATCACCAGCGGAGGCTCAGAACAGCAAAGATTGCTGCCTGTTCCTTCCTCTGGAAGCTTTTTTCCAGAGGGGCAACTGCCAGATGCCAGCCAGCGCTCTCCTGTATGAGGCGTCTGTCGACCCCTGCTGGCAGGTGTCTCCCAGTCAGTAGGCATGGGGGTCAGGGAGCCACTTGAGGAGGCAGTCTGTCCCTTAGCAGAACTCAAGTGCTGTGCTGGGAGATCTGCTGCTGTCTTCAGAGTTGGCAGGCAGGAACATTTAAATCTATTGAGCTGTGCCCACAGCCACCCCTTCCCCCAGGTGCTCTGTCTCAGGGAGATTGGAGTTTTATCTAAAAGTCCCTGACTGGGGCTGCTGCCTTTCTTTCAGAGATGCCCTGCCCAGAGAGGAGGAATCTAGAGAGGCAGTCTGGCTGCAGCAGCTTTACCAAGCTGCGGTGGGCTCCATCCAATTTGAACTTCCTGGCATCTTTGTTTATGCTGTGAGGGGAAATTCACCTAGTCAGGCCTCAGTAATGGTGGACGCCCCTCCCCTCACCAAGATGGAGTGTCACAGGTTGACGTCAGACTGCTGTGCTGGCAGCAAGAATTTCAAGCCAGTGGATCTTAGCTTGCTGTGCTCTGTGGGGGTAGGATCCACTGAGCTAGACCACTTGGCTCCCTGGCTTCAGTCCCCTTTTCAGGGGAGTGAATGGTTCTGTCTCACTGGTGTTCCAGGCACCACTACGGTATGAAAAGAAACTCTTACAGCTAGCTCAGTCTCTGCCCAAATGGCCACCCAGTTTTGTGCTTGAAACCCTAGTGTGCTTGGGCCCTGGTGGCATAGTCACCAGAGGGAATCTCCCGGTCTGCAAGTTGTGAAAACCTTCGGAAAAGTGTAATATTTGAGCCGGAATGCACCATTCCTCACGGCACAGTCCCTCACGGCTTTCCTTAGCTAAGAGAGGGAGTTCCCAGCCCCCTTGCGCTTCCTGGGTGAGACGACGCCCCACCCTGCTCCTGCTCACCCTCCATGGGCTGCACCCACTGTCTAACCAGTCCCAATAAGATGAGCCGGGTACCTCAGTTGGAAATGCAGAAATCACCCACTTTCTGCATTGATCTTGCTGGGAGCTGCAGACCAGAGCTGTTCCTATTTGGCCATCTTGCCAGCCATCCTAGGTACTCTTACAATACAAAAAAAAGAAAGGCAAGTATGTGAGATGATAGATGTGCAAATTGGCTTACCGTAGTAATTACATATTTAATTACATATATATATCAAAGCATCATGTTGCACACCTTAAATAGATACAGTAGAAATAAAATTTTTAAAAGTGAAATAACCCAAATATTCCTTGATGGATGGCTAAAGGTAATATGTATACACATACAAAGAATATTATTTTGCCTTAGACAAGAGTGAAATTCTGATACATGCTACAACATGGAGGAAACTTTAACAAACACAAATGAACAAATACTGTATGACTCCACTTATATGAGGAGCATAAAATAGGCACATTTATAGAAACAAACAGAAAACAGAATACAGGATTTCAGGGGCTCAGGAAAAGGAGGAATGGGAAGTATTTTTAATGGGTGGGATGTTTCTCTTTGGGATAATGAAAAAGCTCTGAAAATGAGTAGCGTTAGCGCAACATTGTGAATGTACTTAATTGTAGCCTTGAAAATGGTTAAAATGGTAAATTTTACATTTTATATGTTTTACCAGCATTTTTAATGGGTTATAAAATATCACTGGTACATGGATTGATATCTGTATTTGGCAATACCTATCTGTGTGAAAAATAATGAAAATTTTCAAATAATGAAGTTTCATTACAAATCAGCATTGACAAAACATTTTCGATTAATTTTGATGATAAAGAACACTAACTTTGAACTCAAATTAAGTGGCATATTATCTTTAAAAATTCTGATTCTGCTCAATAGTAAACCTGTATTACAAAAAAATGTATTCAGCTAAATTAATAATAACCATATCAAATTATAATTAGAACTTCATCAATAAAACATTTATGGAAAAATTCAATAAATTGCCCCTTGCTCTCTCCTTCATCTTGAGAATCAGTGAGCCCACAGGGAGTATGGTAACTGCTCTGTCATTTGGTTAAAAGACGGCCTTTCTCTATGGGAGAGAATAGTTTTTCCAGTACTCAATACTGCCAAGTAGCCACTGGTACATGGTACTCTTGCCATTAGAAATCCAACCTTTCATTCTAAAGCATGAAGTCTCTAAGTATGTCCTGCTAAAAATTAAATGCCTGGAGAACTTTCAGTCTGGACAAGATGGCATAGAACCATTTCTTCCTGCTCCAACCCACTAAGTGGAATTATAAACCCATGAAATACTGCAAGAGACATCCAAATGAGTAGTACGTGGTAAGAAGGTTGTAGGAAAAACATAAACTGGTTTGTGATCTCAGGAATGAAGAAACAACATACCACCTAGGCATCTTATGCCCCCTACCCCACAATTGAAGAAGGTGACCCAGACCCAGCATTTCCTGACCTCCTTACCTAGAAACAAAAGACAGCTGAAGTGGGATCATTCATTATTTGGATCCAGAGGTAATCTTTCTCACAGCACCAGCAAGGTGGAAGATACATTGGGAGTCCTACTAAATATAAGAGATCAGGGAAAGTGCTCTCCTTCCCTGAAGGTCTTGAGACTTCTGAGAGATACCCACATGGGCAGGCCTAAACAACAAGAGAGACCCAGTCACAAAACAGCCCAGCCTTACTGGCCTATTTTTACCCATGTGTACTGAGACTCTCTTCACTCTGAGACTGTCAGACAAGGCAATCCGATTTTTCTTGAATCCTGCAGGCCTAACACTCCCCTCACATGCCTGAAGACACTACAGCATTGTCATTGTAACCTAAAATTTTAGGATGTAATAAAAAATCACTTGTAATCTCAAAAGCCAAGAAAATCACAACTTGAATGAACAAAGACAATCAAGAGGTACCAACACTGAGATATTGACTTAAATGTAACGAAGAGACACAAATAGTGGAATTTCACCACAAGTGTCTGGCTCAGGAAATGCACTCCACTACCCACACTAGTGGTGGTGGTGGTGAGGGGGCAGGCAGTTTTTGCTACAACTACCTGCCAAGGAGGCATCTTTGACCATGCAATATGAGACTCCCTTTTCCACCTGAAGATTTCCAGAAAACTAGAGATATTCAGGGACCTGGCCTGGGGAAACCACTCTACCATCCCAAGCAGCAGCAGCTGAAATCAATGGAAGCCCAGACAGTACCAAATCAATCAAAATACCACCAGAAAGGCTCTGCACTTAAATTGTCATTGTAACCTCAGCCAACAAAAGTAAGCCAGGACCAACATGCTAAACCTAAACAGGGCAATTGCCTTCTAAAATAAAAAATTTAAATGAGACCCAGAGTCTACTTATATAATACATGAAACTTTAGGATGTAATCAAATATAACTTGTGGTATCAAAACCCAAGAAAACCACAACTTCAATGAGTAAGGACAATATAGATATGATGCCAACACTGAGATGTTGACTTAGATTTATCTAACAAAGATTTTTAAGAAGCCATTAGAAACATGCTTCAGGCTAGGCACCATGACTCACACTTGTAATCCTAGCACTTTGGGACGCTGAGGCAGGCAGATCACTTGAGGCCAGGAGTTTGAGACCAGCCTGGCCAATATGGTGAAACCCCGTCTCTACTAAAAATACAAAAACATTAGCCAGGCATGGTGGCGAGCACCTGTAATTCCAGCTACTCAGGAGGCTGAGGCAGAAGAATGGCTTGAATCCTGGAGGCGGAGGTTGCAGTGAGTGGAGATCACACCATTGCACTCCAGCCTGGGCAACAATTTAAAAAAAAAAAAAGCGTCAATAATTAATTATAAATTATCTTGAGACAAATGAAAAAAATAGAAAATCATAGCTAAGAATTAGAAGTTATTAAAATGGAAATTATAGAACTGGATGGAGCCCACCACAGCTTAGCAAAGCCGCTGCAGCCAGACTGCCTCTCTAGATTCCTCCTCTCTGGGCAGGGCATCTCTGAAAGAAAGGCAGCAGCCCCAGTCAGGGACTTAAAAAACTCCCATCTCACATAGTCATATATTTCTTGGAGTCTTTGTTCTTTACATTCTTTTTTCTCTAATCTTGTCTTCACACTTTATCTCATTAACTTGATCCTCAATCTCGTATCATTTCTTCTGCTTGATTGATTCGGCTATTGATACATGTGTATGCTTCACGAAGTTCTCCTGCGGTGTTTTTCAGCTCCATCAGGTCATTTATGTTCTTCTCTAAACTGGTTATTCCAGTTAGTGTATAAATTGGTGTCTAGAGTTCCATCTCTTCTTCTGTGCTAGTAGCTATCTCCAAACCATTATAAAGAGACATCCCTGCGTGCCAAAGTTCCAAGAAATAATTATATCAGGTAACTTAACTCCTCAGATAAGCTCTCTTTGGATTTTAATTAACAGAATCTTAATTCTCTCCTATGTTTACCAGTACTATCAGAGCTTTGTTTGGGGGCCTCTTTGCTCCCTTTTCATCATAAGACCTTTACTCAGAGGCCTCCCAAACAATTCCTGTAGAAGACAATCTTGGTGTGTTTCGGGTCCTTCTTGGGAAATGTGTCATCTCCCTTTCCACTTTAACACTAACTCCACCTCTGGGCAGTCACTTCATGTTTTTGTGTTGCACTAGAGCACACTTTTTTAGCATGGAGATTTATTTAAGGCTACAAACTTTACAAGCTGGTTCCATTAAACAATGACTACAAGGCACGAGTTTATCAAATGGCATGAATCAAACACTTGCACATTTCAAAAGAATACAGTTTACATTCATCTCTAAATATAAGATTAAGAAACTATTATCTGGTTTCCAACTGCTTTCAATAGTGGTGCGAAGTTTGAATACTTTTACTGTGTAGACATCAAATATTTTATTTAAATATTAAACATTAAATCTTTTCCTGACTATCCAAACAGAAAGAGAAAGCAGGAAGAGGCCAAAGAAGCAACAATTAATAGACTTGTGACTTCTACGCCATCTGTAGAATGGTGTAGAACATTTAATAGACCAGTTAATAGACTTGTGACTTCTATGCCATCTGTAACAACAGGAGACATTTCAGTAAGGGTTTCAAAATGCATGGAATGTAGTTTCTAAAAATTCACATTTATGTGGCATAAAACATTTTTTTATTCTACAAATGGTATCTCGTGCCTGCTTACAAAGGGGGAAGAAACCCAGGAAACAAAACAAAACTGGGGTGGTGTCCTGTTGTGTGAAGGGAGGGCCAGTATTACACCATAGCACTCATTTAGTAACCTATAGTTAATATTCTGTAGCAGTAAAGGAATTGTAATTTTACTTTGCCCTGTGAGTCCCTACCACACAGAAGAGCTCTGCCTGAGAAACTAAAAATTTCAAACTTGGCTATCCTCAAAGGACACCTGGAACCTGGCTTAGGTACTCAATAAGATGAAGGCTTTCTGCTAGCAGGAAGCATTGTCCACTACTATTTAGGCCTACTGCACAATAGTCTAAGCACCAGTCAAATTGTCTATGTCAGTAAACCTCAATGTCATTTGCTCCTACATTGTCAATTTCACTGTTCTCTAAATTAACATTTTAAAACAACTTGCTAATATAAGTATAACTTTTTTTTAATTACTAAAGTTATCAATACTGGGTTTAGCTGACAAAGCATTCCTTAGGATGCACTAAAGGATGCTTATCCCATACATAATTTGCACTTGGGTTACCTCATAATCTTTTAGCTATCATTCAAAGTTAATTAATTTGTAAACATTACTGAATAACTGGGCTTATCAATTATGCATGGGAAACCAAGGAGCAACAGTGGCACAAGACAAAAAGCCTTGAAGGAAAAACTTTTTCTCTGTATTTTCATTGCATTTTCAGAGGCAAAGAGGAGAGCCACATGCTGTTGGCTATTTATTCAACAGAGCTATATTGAATTGACAACTAATTTACAAGTTTCAGAGCCTTTATTAAATTTCTTAGCAACAGGCTTAAGCTACTGCCATCTTCCCTCCTTCTCCCCCATTATATATAGTCGCCACTGTAAACAGCTTGTATCTACAGACTAAACTGTGACTTAACTGTCAGGGTACAGTTGTAGTAGGAGCATCCTTTCTTAATCATCCTTTTTAATTCAAGGAGAATATTCTCTAAGTGTCTGAATAGTCTAGACAATGTGACATATGATTTAAGTCACCCTTACACATATAGCTTCTATACTTACCTTTGAAGAGACTGTAATCCAACATTTCTTCAATAAGTCCCACTGAAAACTGTGTTTCCGTTGAGACAAACTTTCTTGGCAAAAAGTTGAATTCAATAAATGTCTACCCAAAATGAGAGTCCCACCCCAAATCACAGGTGGAGATATTATTACACCCATTTCATAAAACTTGCAAGTCCCTATACTATGCAAATTGGCTCATAAATGAACACAGGATTCTCCTAACATTTGACGACTTTATTGTATAAATTGGTTTCTAGAGTTCCATCTCTGCTTCTGTGCTAGTAGCTATCTCCAAACCATTATAAGGAGACATCCCTGTGTGCCCAAGTTCCCAGAACAGTTCAGTTCTCTGAGAGAAGGCAATGCCAGCAGCTGCATGCTTAGCTTGGCTCTCTCCTGTATAGTTCTTAGCATTAGAAGATGGCTTTGGCTCATTGGGAAGGAGTTCAGTGAGGGGTTTCTAGAGAACAAGCTCCATGGAAGGATGGCTCGTAGACTCAATTTTTTTTTTTTTTGTAAAGTTCACCAAATTCCTTCTTCAAACCTGTTTTCATAGTATCAGAAAGGAGAAGACTACGGAGGTGGTTAACATTTCTGTGAGCTTCAACTTCTTCATCAATTATCCTGTCTTCAATCTCCTGAAGCTTACTTCAGGCAACTTCACACTGGTTCTCCAGTTGTCTCATCTATTTCTTCACAAATAGAATCTAATATTCCAGGTAGAGAAAGTCCACTAGTGCATGGCTTTACTCCACACTCCACACCCCTCTACATCTTGGCATGCACAAAGAATTCAGTCATTATGACCAGCACAGAGCTCTGCTTCAATTATCTTTTTTTCCTTTTTTTTTTTTTTTTTTTAGCAGGCAATCCTCCTCCTCCTGCTCCTCTAGCTTGTGTTTCTTTTTACAATGAATGGGAAAATGTCGTGCACCGTTCTCCCACTGTGGTTGCTTGGGACTGCTCATGGTCCTAGCCATGGTGCCAGCTGGGCGCTGTCTGCCCCCAGGTGGAAAAACCCGCTAGGCAAGGCAAGCGGCCGCTGGAGGAAGTCCAAACTGCAGCTCAGGGGGAGGCCGCTGAAAGGCTAGAGGAGCACAGCCATGGCTATGAGAAGGTAGCTGCAGCCACAGCGACTGCTGAGAGGCGCCCAGCTCTGAGCCTACTCTGGACCCAATGTCACGCCTTCAAGAGCTAGTCCTGCCTCTTATCCGCCATCTTAATCTGAGCTCTCACATGAATTTTAAAATAGTTTTTCCTAGTTCTGTGAAGAATGTCGTTGGTAGTTTGATAGTAATAGCATTGAATCCTGAAACTGCTTTTGGCAATTTGACCATTCTAATGATAATCATTTTTCCTATCCATGAGCATGAAATGTTTTTCCATTTGTTTGTGTCATCGCTCTCTCTTTTTTTTTTTTAAGCAGTGTTTTGCATTCTCTTTGTAGAGATCTTTCACTTTTCTGGTTAGTCATGTTCCTAGTTATTTCATATTTTTTGTGTAGCAGTTGTGACTGGGGTTGCATTCTTGATTTACCTCTGAGCTTTACCGTTGTTGGAGTGTAAGGAATTCTAGTGATTTTTTTTGTGTGGATGGAGTCCCGCTCTGTTGCCCATGCTGGAGTGCAGTGGCATGATTACCGTCCACTGTAAACTCCATGTGCCGGCTTCAAGTGATTCTCCTGTCTCGTTCTCCCCCGTAGATGATCCTACAGGCATGCACCACTACACCTGGCTAATTTTTATATTTTTAGTAGAGGCAGCATTTTGTCATGTTGGCCAGGGCAGGCTGGTCTCGAACTCCTGGCCTCAAGTGATCCACCTGCCTCAGCCTCCCAGTTTGCTGGGATTACAGGTGTGAGCCACCACATCTGGCCTGTGATTTTTTTGTACATTGATTTTTTATCCTGAGACTTTGCTTAAGTTGTTTATCAGCTTTAGGAACTTTTGGGTTGAGACCACAAGGTTTTCTCGATGTAGGATTATGTCATCTGGACACAGGAGTAGGTTGACTTCCTGTCTCCCTATTTGGATTTTTTTTTTTTAATTTCTCTTACCTAATTGCTCTGCTGAGAACTTCCAATACTATGTTGAATAGAATTGATGAGAGAGGGCACCTTTGTTTTGTACCAGTTTTCAAGGAGAATGCTTTCAGCTTTGTCCCATTCTTTATGATGTTGGCTCTGGGTCTGTCATACATGGCTCTCATTGTTTTGAGGCATGTTTCTTCAATACCTAATTTATTGAGAATTTTAAGCCTGAAGCGGTGTTTAGTTTTATTAAAAAGCTTTTCTACAGCTATTGAGATAATAATTTGTTTTTTGTTTTGTTTATATAATGAATCACATTTTTTAAAATTATACTTTAAGTTCTAGGGTACATATGCACAATGTGCAGGTTTGTTACATATGCCTTGTTGGTGTACTGCATCCCTTAACTCGTCATTGACATTAGGTATATCTCCTAATGCTATCCCTCCCCTCTTCCCCCACCCCACAACAGGCCCCGGTGTGTGATGTTCCCCTTCCTGTGTCCAAGTGTTCTCGTTGTTTAGTTCCCACCTATGAGTGAGAACATGCAGTGTTTGGTCTTTTCTCCTTGCGATAGTTTGGTGAGAATGATGGTTTCCAGCTTCATCCATGTTCCTACAAAGGACATGAACTCATCCTTTTTCTTTTCTTTCTTTTTTTTTTTTTTAGAAACTGACAGAAAGTATATTGACAATAAAGGCATAAGGATAATTCTCATGCTTTCCTGAAGTAAAAATACTTTAAACTATTAGACAATATATGCAAGAAACGAAGCCATTGTTTAAAGGAATCTTTTTAACCTAAATTATATCATAGGTTTTGTAAGAATTCTATTTATATTGTAGTAAGTACATTGCATACATTTCTTAAATTTGTATTATACTAGATGTGACATTTCTGTTTTGTTGAATACACATTGGATTGTGATTTTCATGTAATGCAACATGTTCAATATTCTTCAGCAAAACACCATATCAGTTATAAATTAAATAACCAGTAACAACAGGATTTAATTATAAAAATGCATTTGAAAAATGCTGAGTATTTTGTCTTTTTTATTATATTACTTTAAGTTCTAGGGTACATGTGCACAACGTGCAGGTTTTTATGGCTGTGTAGTATTCCATGGTGTATATGTGCCACATTTTCTTAATGCTGTCTATCATTGATGGACATTTGGGTTGGTTCCAAGTCTTTGCTATTGTGAAGAGTGCCACAGTAAACATATGTGTGAATGTGCCTTTATAGCAGCATGATTTATAATCCTTTGGGTATATAGCCAGTAATGGTTTGGCTGGGTCAAATGGTATTTCTAGTTCTAGATCCTGGAGGAATCGCCACACTGTTTTCCACAATAGTTGAACTAGTTTACAGTCCCACCAACAGTGTAAAAGTGTTCCTATTTCTCCACATCCTCTCCAGCACCTGGTGTTTCCTGACTTTTTAATGATCGCCATTCTAACTGGTGTGAGATGGTATCTCATTGTGGTTTTGGTTTGCATTTCTCTGATGGCCAGTGATGATGAGCATTTTTTCATGTGTCTGTTGGCTGCATAAATGTCTTCTTTTGAGAAGTGTCTGTTCATATCCTTCGCCCACTTTTTGATGGAGTTGTTTGTTTTTTTTCTTGTAAATTTGTTTGAGTTCTTTGTAGATTCTGGATATTAGCCCTTTGTCAGATGAGTAGATTGCAAAAATTGCCTCCCATTCTGTAGGTTGCCTGTTCACTCTGATGGTAGTTTCTTTTGCTGTGCAGAAGCTCTTTAGTTTAATTAGATCCTATTTGTCAATTTTGGCTTTTGTTGCCATTGCTTTTGCTGTTTTAGACATGAAGTCCTTGCCCATGCATATGTCTTGAATGGTATTGCCTAGGTTTTCTTCTAGGGTTTTTATGGTTTTAGGTCTAACATTTAAGTCTTTAATCCATCAAGAATTAATGTTTGTATAAGGTGTAAGGAAGGGATCCAGTTCTACCTTTCTACATATGGCTAGCCAGTTTTCCCAGCACCATTTATTAAATTGGGAATCCTTTCCCCATTTCTTGTTTTTGTCAGGTTTGTCAAAGATCAGATGGTTGTAGATGTGTGGTGTTATTTCTGAGGGCTCTGTTCTGTTCCATTGGTCTATATCTCTATTTTGGTACCAGTACTATGCTGTTTTGATTACTGGAGCCTTGTAGTATAGTTTGAAGTCAGGTAGCGTGATGCCTCCAGCTTTGTTCTTTTGGCTTAGGATTGTCTTGGCAATGCGGGGTCTTTTTTGGTTCCATATGAACTTTAAAGTTGTTTCTTCTAATTCTGTAAAGAAAGTCATTGGTAGCTTGATGGGAATGGCGTTGAATCTATAAATTACCTTGGGCAGTATGGCCATTTTCACAGTATTGATGAATCACATTTTTTGATTTGTGTATGTTGAACCACCTTTGAATCCTATGAATAAAATGTCACTTGATCTTGGTGGATAAGTTTTTTAATATGCTGCCGGCTTCAATTTGTCAGTATTTTGTTGAGGATACTTGCATCAATTTTCATCAAGGATATTGACTTGTGGTGGTTTTTTTGTTGTTGTTTCCTTGCTAGGTTTTGATGTCAGGATCATGAAATGATTTAGGGAGAAGTCTTTTCTTTGTTGTTTTGGTTTTTTGCTTTTGTTTTCGTTTCTGTTTTCTTTTTTTGAATAGTTTCAGCCGGAATGATACCAGCTCGTCTTTGTATATCTGTTAGTATTTAGTTGTGAATCCATCTGGTCTTGTGCCTTTTTAAATTGGTATGCTATTTATTAGTGATTCACTTTTGGTGCTCATTATTGGTCTGTTCAGAGATTGAATTCTTTCCTGGTTTCATCTTGGGAGGGTGTATGTGTCCAGGAATTCATGTGTCTTTTTCTATATCTTTTTATTTGTATGCATTGTGGGTTATAATACTGTCTAGTGTTTATTCATATTTTTGTGGGGTTTGTGGTAATATCCATTTCGTAATTTTTGATTGCGTTTATTTAGATCTTCTCTCCCTATTTCTTTATTCTAGCTAGCTATGCACTTATTTTATTATTTTATGTCAAAAAGCCAACTCCTTGAGTTAATCTTTTAATGCTTTTTCATGTCTATCTTCTTCAGTTCTGATTTTTGGTTATTTCTTGTGTTCTGCTACCTTTGGCGTTGGCTTTTTCTTGGTTCTCTAGTTCTTCCAGTTGTGATGTTAAGTTGTGAAATTGAGATCTTTCTAACTTTTCAATAGGGGCATTTAGTGCTATAAATTTTCCTTTTAACAGTGCCTTAGCTGTGTTCTAGAGATTCTGGGATGTTGTATCTTTCTTCTCATTAGTCCGAAGAAACGTTTTGATTTCTATTTTAATTTCATTAGTTATCCAAAAGTCATTCAGGAGCAGTTTATTCCATTTTCATGTAATTGTATGGTTTTGGGTGATTTTTTTTAGTCCTGGTTTTTTATTTGTTTGTGCTGTGGTCTGAGAGATTGGTTGTTATTATTTCTGTTCTTTTGCATTTGTTTAGGACTTTTAAAATTATGATTATGTGATTGATTTTAGATTATTTGTTATATGGACATAGAAGAATGAATTTATTACTGTTTTTGAGGGGAGAGTTTCGTTGCTATCTATCAGGTCCAGCTAAGCTAGTGCTGAATTTAGGTCCTGAATATCTTTGTTAATTTTCTGTCTTGATGATCTTTCTAATATGCTGAGCGGGGTGTTGAAGTCTCCCACTCTTACTGTGTGTGAGTCTACATCTCTTTGAAGGTCTCTAAGATCTTGCTTTATGGTTCAGAGTACTCCTATGCTTGGTGCATATATATTTATAATAGGTCTTCTTGTTTCATTGAACCCTTTACCATCACATGATGCTCTTCTTTGTCCTTTTTGTATTTGTTGGTTTAAAGTCTGTTTTGCCTGAAATTAGGATTGCATTTCATGCTTTCCTTTGTTTTCCATTTCCTTGGTATATTTTTCTGCAAAGTCTATGTGTGTGATTTCATTTGAGATAGGTTTCTTGAAGAGAGCTTGCCAACGGGTCTTGTCATTTAATCCACCTTACTACTCTGTGCCTTTTAATTGGGGCATTTGGCCTGTTTACCTTCAAGGTTGGTATTGATATGTGTAAATTTGATCTTGTCAACATGATATTAGCTGGCTATTTTTCAGACTTGTTTATGTGGTTGCTTTATATTGTTACTGGCCTCTGTATTTCAGTATGTTTTCGTAGTGGCTGGTAATGGGCTTTCTTTTCCATATTTAGTGACTTTTTCAGGAGCTCTTTTAAGGTAGGTTTGATGGTAACAAATTTTCTTAGCATTTGTTCGTCTGAAAATTATCTTATTTTCTTTTTGCTTATGAAGCTTAGTTTGGCCATATATGAAATTCTGTGTTGGAGTTTATTTTCTTTAAGAATGTTGAATATTGGCTTTCCGGTAGGGTTTCTGCTGAGAAGTTCACTGTCTTTCTGATTGGCTTCCCTTTGTAGGTGACCTGACCTTGTTTTCTAGCTGCCTTTAACATTTGTACTTTTATTTTGTGTTTGGATAATCTGATGATTATGTTGCTTGAGGATGATCTTCTTCAGAAGTATTTTACTGGAATTCTCTGCATTTTTTGAATTTGCATTTTGGCCTCTCTAGCTAGGTTGAAGAAGTTCTCATGGACGACAATCTGAAATATGTTTTCCAAGTTGCTTCCACTCTCTCCATCTTTTTCAGGGACTTCAGTGAAATATTTGGTCTCTTTACATAATCCCTTATTTGTCAGAGATTTTGTTCATTCTTTTTAATTTTTCTTCTCTCTTCTTGTCTGGCTGTCTTATTTCAGAAAGCCTGTCTTCAAGCTCTGAGATTCTTTCCTCCACTTGGTCTATTTTCCTATTAATACTTGTGATTGCATTATGAAATTTTTGTAATGTGATTTTCAGCTCTATTAGTTCAGTTACATTTCTTTCTATAGTGGCTATTTTGTCTTTCAGCTCTTATAGTATATTACTTTGATTCTTAGCTGATATAGATTGGGTTTTGATGTACTCCTGCATCTCAATGATCTTCCTTTTTATTCATATTCTGAATTTTATTTCCATCATTTCAGCCATCAGCCCTGTTCAGAACCTTTGCTGGAGAGGTGGTGCAGTCATTTTGAGGACCAAGGCACTCTGGCCTTTTGAGTTGTCAGGGTTCTTGTGCTGGTTTTCTCATCTTTATGGGGTTATGTTTTTTTTTAATTTTTAAATTTTTGGTCAAAGTTGCTGAACTTGGAATTTTTTTTCTTGTATTTTATTTATGCCCTTTATGGTTTGATTGTGGTATGAAGTCACTTAAGCCAAATGGCTTCATTTCTGGAAGATTTTAGGAGACCGACACTCTACTTTGAATTCTTGTACCATTTGCTCTTACTCTGGGGGCCTTGTATCAGGCCCCAACGTTGTTCTCTGTCTTTCTGATGTTTGAAATTCACTGCACTGAGGGTCCGAGGTGCTCTCCAACAGCTGGTCACTAGACTCTGATGGGTGGTGTCAGCCAAAGTGTCTTGTAATGTGGTTGCCAAAGAATCTGTTCATTTTTGCATGTGCCAGCAACAGCAGCAGTCTGGCAGGGTGCACACTTGTCACCTGTGGCAGGGTGCTAACAGGCGCTTTGGGGACTGCCTGTATGTGAGTGTTCATCACAGTGGTGAAGGCAGTTAGGCTTGGGGCCAAGGGGTCCTTGTTTGCAAGGGTCATGATGGTAGTGATGTTGGCATGGGGGTGGAGCTCTAGGGGGTATAGGTCTGTGTGCATTCTTTTTGTGCCACAGATATGGGTGGTTGCTCAGGATGGAGAATTCCTTGTTCTTTATGCTTAGTTTTTCTCCTGTGACAGTGTCGGTGCAAGGGTGGGGCTTGCTGATTCTGTGCCTACCAAGACTCTGACTGCAATGGCGGTTTGTGGGGAGAGGGCGGTGGTCTGTATATTTGCTGTAGCAGTGGAAGGGTAGGGTCCATGCATAGAGGTGCACTGACAGGTCAAGGAAAGCAAACATGCCCCTGTACACACTTGTCATCAAAGTGATGTGCGGGGTTGCTGTTGGCCCACGAGAAGCTGCGTTGTGGGGAGGTAGCAGAAAGACTCTTGTGTGGCCATGGGGGCAGCACTGTTGGAGCTCTCCATCAGTCAGAAACGTTTCACCAGCACAGAAGCCATGATGCAGGTCCCCAGGGCACTCAAGGCTACTTTGCACAAGTGTGACTAGGCTGGGGCCAACTGGAGAGTCCAGGAAATTAAGGGATGCTGATGTCAGACCAGCCCCATCTGGTGGACAAGAACACCCTGGAGAGTTAAGGTTTAATAGTTCCTCTAGGGCTAAGGTCTCCTATGGGAGCAAGTCAAGCCTGGGGTAATGGCTGTCTCTGCCTCTGCTCCACCACAGATGCTGCTGCACGAAACTCTCTAGGCTTCAACTCAGCTGGATTGCTACCCTTACCACTTCTTTAAGCAGGTCTCCCTGCCAACTGGAGTGTCCATGGTGGTTGAGAGGTCTCCTTCTGCTGGCATTCGAGAAACCTATGGAGAGAAAACAGATTGCTTTTTTACCAGTTCAACTCATGCATTATGGAGTTATTGGCGGCCAGGAACAAGTCCCAGTGTGGAGTATCCCTGCTTCCTCCCTCTTGCTAGCTACTGTTTCTTTCTTCTCCTCACTTTGATGATGCATTAGGAGTGTGCCAATCATCTTGGTCCCTCAGTGGCATCGGGGTGCTCCAGTGTTGGGTTTATATATATACACACACATATACACACACATATAGTGAGTTTTATATGTTTACTTGTTTTATTTTTTATATATACTTTAAGTTCTGGAATACCTGTGCAGAACGTACTGGTTTGTTACATAGATATGCACGTGCCATGTTGGTTTGTTGCACCCATCAGCCCATCACCTACATTAGGTATTTCTCCTAATGCTATCCCTCCCCTAGTCCCCCTGTCACCCCCGACAGGACCTGGTGTGTGATGTTTCCCTCCCTGTGTTCATGTCTTCTCATTTTTCAAATCCCACTTATGAGTGAGAACATGCGGGGTTTTGTTTTTTGTTCCTCTGTTAGTTTGCTGAGAATGATGGTTTTGGGCTTCATCCCCATCCCTGCAAAGGACATGAACTCATTGTTTTTTATGGCTGCATAGTATTCCATGGTGTATATGTGCCACATTTTCTTACTCCAGTCTATCCTTGATGGGCATTTGGGTTGGTTCCAAGTCTTTGCTATTGGGAATAGTGTCACTATAAACATACATGTGAATGTGTCTTTATAGCAGCATGATTTATAATCCTTTGGGTATATACCCAGTAATGGGATGGCTGTGTCAAATGGTATTTCTAGTTCTAGATCCTGGAGGAATTTCCACACTGTCTTCCACAGTGGTTGAACTAGTTTACAGTCCCATCAACAGTGTAAAAGTGTTCCTATCTCTCCACATCTTCTGCAGCACCTGTTTCTTCCTGACTTTTTAATGATTGCCATTTTAACTGGTGTGAGATGATATCTCATTGTGGTTTTGATTTGCATTTCTCTGATGGCCAGTGATGATATGTATTTTTTCATGTGTCTGTTGACTGCATAAATAATCTTCTTTTGAGAAGTGCCTGTTCATATCCTTTGCCCACTTTTTGATGGTTTTTTTTTTCTTGTAAATTTGTTTGAATTCTTTTTAGATTCTGAATATTAGTCCTTTGTCAGATGGACAAATTGCAAAAATGTTCTCCCATTCTGTAGGTTGCCTCTTCACTCTGATGGTAGTTTCTTTTGCTGTGCAGAAGCTCTTTAGTTTAATTAGATCCCATATTTCAATTTTGGCTTTTGTTGCCATTGCTTTTGGTGTTGTAGACATGACGTGCTTGCCCATGCCTATGTCCTGAATGGCATTGCCTAGGTTTTCTTCTAGGGTTTTTATGGTTTTAGGTCTAACATTTAAGTCTTTAATCCATCAAGAATTAATGTTTGTACAAGGTGTAAGGGAGGGAACCAGTTTCAGCCTTCTACTTATGGCTAGCCAGTTTTTCCCAGCACCATTTATTAAATCGGGAATCCTTTCCCCATTTCTTGTTTTTGTCAGGTTTGTTAAAGATCAGATAGTTTTATATGTCTGGTATTATTTCTGAGGGCTCTGTTCTGTTCCATTGGTCTATATCTCTGTTTTGGTACCAGTACCATACTGTTTTGGTTACTGTAGCCTTGTGGTATAGTTTAGTATAGAAGTCAGGTAGCGTGATGCCTCCAGCTTTGTTCTTTTGGCTTAGGATTGTCTTGGCAATGTGGGGTCTTTTTCGGTTCCATATGAACCTTAAAGCAGTTTTTTTTTTTTCTAATTCTGTGAAGAAAGTCATTGGTAGCTTGATGGGGATGGCACCGAATCTATAAATTACCTTGGGCAGTATGTCCATTTTCATGATACTGATTCTTCCTATCCATGAGCATGGAATGTTCTTCCATTTGTTTGTGTCCTCTATATTTCTTTGAGCAGTGGTTTGTAGTTCTCCTTGAAGAGGTCCTTGACATCCCTTGTAAGTTGGATTCCTAGGTATTTTATTCTCTTTGAAGCAGTTGTGAATGGGAGTTCACTCATGATTTGGCTCTGTGTTTGTCTGTTATTGGTGTATAGGTATGCTTGTGATTTTTGCACGTTGATTTTGTATCCTGAGACTGCTGAAGTTGCTTATCAGCTTAAGGAGATTTTGGGCTGAGATGATGGGGTTTTCTAAATATACAATCATGTCATCTGCAAACAGGGACAATTTGATTTCCTCCTTTCCTAACTGAATCCCCTTTATTTCTTTCTCCTGCCTAATTGCCCTGGCCATAACCTCCAACACTATGTTGAATAGTAGCGGTGAGAGAGGGCATCCCTGTCTTGTGCCAGTTTTCAAAGGGAATACTTCCAATTTTTGCCCATGCCAGTTTTCAAAGGGAATACTTCCAGTTTTTACCCAGTATGATACTGGCTGTGGGTTTGTCGTAAATAGCTCTTATTGTTTTGAGATACGTCCCATCAATACCTAATTTATTGAGAGTTTAATGTGAAGGGCTGTTGAATTTTTTCAGAGGCCTTTTGTGCATCTCTTGAGATAATCATGTGGATTTTGTCTTTGGTTCTGTTTGTATGCTGTATTACGTTTATTGATTTGCGTATGTTGAACCCGCCTTGCATCCCAGGGATGAAGCCCACTTGATCATGGTGGATAAGCTTTTTGATGTGCTGCTGGATTGGGTTTGCCAGTATTTTATTGAGGATTTTTGCATCGATGTTCATCAGAGATATTGGTCTAAAATTCTCTTTTTTTGTTGTGTCTCTGCCAGGCTTTGGTATCAGGATGATGCTGGCCTCAAAAAATGTGTTAGGGAAGATTCCCTCTTTTTCTATCGATTGGAATCATTTTAGAAGGAATGGTACCAGCTCCTCCTTGTACCTCAATAGCAGAAGTTTTAAAAAACATAGTGAGTTGGATGGGCTCAGTGGTAAAAAGGATATGGCAAAAGATAGAATCAGTGAACCTGCGGACAGAAAAATAGACCTTACACAACATGGAAAACAAAGATAAAATAGACAAAAACACACAAGTGCATGAATGCAGCCTCAGGAACCTATACAATACCAAAATTTCAATATTTGTATCATAAGCATTCCAGAGAGTGGAAAAGCAACTGTAGCTGAAAGAGTATTTGAGGAAATAATGGCCAAACACTTCCCACATTTGGCAAAAGATATAAACCTACAGATTTAAACAGTAAATGAAACCCAAACATGAAAAGCCCAAAAATTTACATGTCAAGACAACATTTTGATTGAATTTCTGAAAACTAAAGACGAAGAAAAAACCCTTGATAAAAGACAGAGAGAAAGAACATATTGCGTATAGAGGAACACCAATTCAAGTGATAGTGAACTTCACATCCAAAACCATAGAGACTACAAAGGAGTAATGCTTTAGTATTTTTCAAGTGCTAAAAGAAAAGAATTGCTAACTATGTAATATGGTTTGGCTCAGTGTCCCCACTCAAATCTCATGTCGAATTATAATCCCCAATGTTGAAGGAAGGGCTTGGCAGGATCATGGGATCATTGAATCATGTGGGTGGACTTCCTATTTACTGTTCTTGTGATAGTAAGTTCTCATGAGATCTGGTTGTTTAAAAGTGTGTAGCACCGCCTCCTTCTTTCTCTTTCTCCTGCTCAATGTAAAACATGCCTGCTTTCTCTTTGCCTCCCACCATGATTGTAAGTTTCCTGAGGCTTCCACAGCCCTGCTTCCTGTACAACCTGCAGAACTGTGAGTCAATTAAGCCTCTTTTCTTTGCAAATTACCCAGCCTCTGGTAGTTCTGTATTGCAATGCAATAACATACTAATACAACATGATTTATGTATCTGGCAAACTATTATTTAGTAATTAAGAGAAAACAAAGACATTCTCGAAGGAAAACTAAAAGAATTTTTTCTAGCAGATGTATCTTTAATGATGGCTAAAGAAAATACTTCAAACCAAAAGGAAATAATAAAAGGAAGAACCTTGGAGCATCAGTGGGGAAGAAGGAATAACAAAATGAGCAAAAATATGAGTACATCCAGCAGATTATTATTTTCCTCTTGAGTTTTAGAATTCATATTTGATGATTAGATAAAATTCATGATGCCATCTGATAAGGTAATGATATTTAAAAGTGGGGATAAAGCTATCTAAATGAACATGAAGTTTTCACTTTACTCAAAGTGGTAAAATATTCATGTCAGTAGACTATGATAAGTGGCATGTGTATATGTTATTACCCTAAACAACCATTATGAAAACTATACAAATAGATTCACTCATAAAGACTATAAATAAATCAACATGGAATCCTTAAAAAAAGTTTAATTAGCCCACAGGAAGGCCAGAAAAATGACAACCAGATGAAACAAAAAGAAAACAAGCAATGAAATGGCAGACTTAAGTGTTAACATATAAAGAATTATCTTTAAAGTAAATTGCCTAAATGCACTAATCAAAACATAGAGATAGGCAGAGTAGATTGAAAAACAAAACAACATATACTCAACTGATGCTGTTTATAAGAAACTCACTTCAAATTCAACAGCATAGGTAGGTCGAAAGTAAAAGGATGGTGTTATGGGCTGAATTGTGTCTCACAATAAGATAGGTTGAAGTTCTAAACCTCAGAACCTGAACCTATGCATGTAACCTTATTTGGAAATAGTGTATTTTCACATGTAATCAAGTCATGGTGCAGTCATACTTGATTAGGGTGAACCTTAATCCAATGACTGGTGCTCTCACAAGTAGAAGGAAGTTTAGACACAGGCACACAGAGGAGGAGGCCATGTGAGGTGAAGCAGAGATTGGAGTGATATATCAACAATCCAGGGAACACCGAGGATTGCCAGCAACCACCAGAATCTAAAAGAGGCAAGTAAGAGCTCTTCCCTAGAACTTTCATAAAGAGCACAACCCTACTAACATCTTGATTTTAGAATTGTAGAGTATGTCTATATGTATGAGAGTGTAAGTTTTGTTGTTTAAAGTCACTCAATCTGTGGTATTTAGTTATGGCAGCTCTAAGAAACTAACACAGATGAAAAAAGACATACAATGCAAACATTAACCAAAAAAAGGCAGAAGCAGCTATACTGATATCTGACAAAGTAGATGTCGGGACAAACAAAATTACTAGAGACAAAGAGGGCATTTCATAAAAGTAAAATAATCAATCTACCATAAAGACATAATGATCCCACATGTGTGTACACCAAACAAGAGCCTCAAAATGTAAGAAACAAAACTAATAGAAATAAAAGAAGAAATAGATAAATCCACAATTATACGGGGAAACTTCACTACCTTCTCTCAGAAATTGATATAGTTACTAAGCAGGGAATCAGCAAGGATATAGAAGTACCAAACATGATCAACCAATAGTACATAATTGACATATAGAATGCTCCATACAGCAGCAAAATACATTATTTTTAAGTGTCTGTGGAAAATTCACCAAGATAGACCATACTCTGGGTCACAAAACAAATCTCAGCAAACTTAAAATAACTGAAATTATACGGAAAGTAATAGAATCAAACAATAACATTGATAAAGGAAAGACAACAGAAAAGTCTTTAGACACATGGAAATTAAATAATACAAGCTTATAATCTATGATTAAAGAGGAGTGCAAAAAACACAGAGAATTAAATGAAATTAAAATATAGCATGTTGAAATATGTCAAAATTGAAATAAAAATTATAGCACTTAATGATTACATTAGAAATGAAGTTTTCAAATAAAAATCAAAATTTCTGCTTCAAAAACCAAGTAAAAGAACAAAAAAAATCAAAGGAAGCAGAGAGAAAGAAATAATGTAAATCAGAGTAGCAATCAATAAAATTGTAATAAGAAAATAGACAATTAATGAAACCAAAAGTTGATTCATTGAACAAAATAAAACTGATAATCCTCTAGAAAGATTTATAGAAGTTAAAAGGAAGAAGACACAAATTGGCAATATGAAGAATAAAATGAGAAATAACACTACAGATCCTACGGCCATTAAAAGGATGTTAAGGAGATGCTAAGAATAACTTCATGGCCAAATATTTGGCAATTGCTCCTTTGAAATAAAAGGAACAATTTTTCTAAAACCACAAACTGTAAAAACAACCAAGAAAAAGTAGAAAATAAATAAATAGCCTCATAAATATTAAAGAAATTTAATATATAATGAAATTTCTACAAAAAGCAAATCTGCAGACCCATATGGTGTCACTGGAGAATTTTACTAATCACTTAAAGAATAAACAACAATTTTACACAATCTCTTCCAGATAAAAGAAGAAAAACATTCCCCAACTTATTTTGTGAGGCCAGTATTATCCTGCTACCAAAATAAAAGATAGTACACACAAAAAGAAACCTACAGATCAATATGTCCTGTGAATTTAGCCACAAAAAATTGAATCCAGGAATGAACAAATGTAATAATACACCACAACCAAATAGGACTTATTTAAGGTATGCAAGACTGGTTCACCATTATTTTAACCTTTATTTTAGGCTTGGGGGTACATGTGAATGCTTATTACATAGGTAAACACGTGTCACAGGGGTTTGTTGTAAATATTATCTTATCACCCAGGTATTAAGCTTAGTACCCAATAGTTATCTTTGCTGCTCCTTGTCCTCCTCCCATCTTCCACCCTCAAGTAGAAGCCAGTGTCCACTGTTTTCTTGTTTGTGTTCATAAGTTCTCATCATTTAGCACCCACTTATAATTGAGAATATGTGGTATTTGATTTTCTGTTCCCTCATTAGTTTCCTAAGGATAATAGCCTCCGGCTCCATCCATGCTCTCACAAAAGACATGATCTTGTTCTTTTACATGGCTGCAAAGTGTTCCATCATGTGTGTGTACCACATTTTCTTTATCCAATTTGTCATCAATGGGCATTTAGGTTGATTTCATGTCTTTGCTATTGTGAATAGTGCTGCAATGAAAATTCATGTTCATGTATCATTATGGTAGAGTGATTTCTATTTCTCTGGGTATATATCCATAATAGGATTGCTGGGTCAAATGGTAGCTCTGCTTTTATCTCTTTGAGGAATTGCCATACTGCTTTTCACAATTGTTGAACTAATTTACACTCACAATATCAGTGTATAAGTGTTCCATTTTCTCTGCAACCTCACCAGCATCTGTTATTTTTTGACTTTTAATAGGCATTCTGACTGGTGTAAGATGGTATGTCATTGTGGTTTTGATTTGCATTTCTCTAATGATCAGTGATATTCAGCTTTCTTTTCATATGCTTGTTGGCCACATGTATGTCTTCTTTTGATAAGTGCATGTTTGTGTCTTTTGCCCATTTTTTAATGGGGTTGGTTGTTTTTTATCATGTAAATTTAAGTTTCTTATAGATGCTGGATATTAGAACATTGTCAGATGCATAGTTTGAAAATATTTTCTCCCATTCTGTAGGTTTTCTGTTCACCCTGATTATAGTTTCTTTTGCTGTGAAGAAGCTCTTTAGTTTAATTAGATCCCATTTGTCAATTTTTGCTTTCATTGCTTTTGCCATTGTCATCATGAAATCTTTGCCTGTGCCTATGTTCTGAATGGTATTGCCTAGATTTTCTTCTAGAGTTTTTATAGTTTTAGGTTTTACATTTAAGTCTTTAACCCATCTTGAGTTGATTTTTGTATATGGTGTAAGGGAGGGGTCCAGTTTCAATTTTCTGCACATAACTAGCCAGTTCTCCCAGCACCATTTATTAAATAAGGAATTCTTCCCCATTGCTTGTTTTTGTTAGGATTGTCAAAGATCAGACGGTGTAGGTAGACAGTCTTATTTCTTAGTTCTCTATTCTGTTTCATTGGTCTATGTTTCTGTTCTTGCAGCAATACCATGCTGTTTTGGTTACTGTAGCCTTGTAGTATAGTTTGAAGTCAGGTAGCATGATGCCTCCACCTTTGTTCTTTTTACTTAGGATTGTCTTGGCTATTGGAGATCTTTTTTAGTGAATTTTATTTTATTTTTTTAGTTCTAATTCTGTGAAGAATGTCAATGGTAGTTTAATGGAAATAGCACTGAAACTATAAATTGTTTTGGGCAGTATGGGCATTTTCATATTGATTCTTCCTATCCATGAGCATGGAATGTTTTTCCATTTGTTTATGTCCTCTCTGATTTCCTTGGGCAGTGGTTTGTAGTTCTGTAAGAAGAGGTCCTACACTTCCCTTGTTAGCTGTATTCCAAGGTATTCATAGCAATTGTGAATGGGAGTTCATGAATTGGCTTTTGGCTTGCCTATTGTTGGTGTATAGGAATGGTAGCAACTTTTGCACATTGCTTTTGTATCCTGAGACTTTGCTGAAGTTGCTTATCAGCTTAAGAAGCTTTTGGGCCAAGACAACAAGGTTTTCTAGATATAGGATCATGTCATCTGCAAACAAAGATAATTTGACTTTCTCTCTCCCTATTTGAATACTCTTTACTTCTTTCTCTTGCCTGATTGGCCTGGCCAGAACTTCCAATACTATGTTGAATAGGAGTGGTGAGAGAGGGCATACCTTGTTCCTGTTTTTAAGGGAAATGCTAACAGCTTTTGCCCATTCGGTATGATATTGGCTGTGGGTTGGTCTTATATGGCTCTTATTATTTTGAAGTATGTTCCTTCAGTGCCTGTGTTATTGAAAGTTTTTAACATAGAGGGATGTTGAATTTTATTGAAGGACTTTTCTGCATCTATTGAGATAATCATGTGGTTTTTGTCTTTAGTTCTGTTTATGTGATGAGTCACATTTGTTGATTTGCCTATATTGAACCAACCTAGCATCCTGGGGATGAAGCCAACTTGATCATGGTGAATAATCTTTTTGATGTGCTGCTGGATTTGGTTTGCCACTATCTTATTGAGGATTTTTACATTGATGTTTATCAAGGATATTGGCCTGAAGTTTTCTTTCTTTCTTGTATCTCTACAAGGTTTTGGTATTAGGATGATGCTGGCCTCATAAAATGAGTTAGGAAGGAGTTCATTCTTTTCAAGTTTTTGGAATAGTTTCAGTAGAAATGGTACCATCTCTTCTTTGTACCTTTGGTAGAATTCAGCTTTGAATTCATCTGATCCCAGGCTTTTGCTGGTTAGTAGACTATTTATTACTGCTTCAATTTCAGAACTTGTTATTGGTCTATTCAGGGATCCAATTTTTTTCTGGTTCAGTCTTTGGAGGGTATATGTGTCCAGGAATTTATCCATTTTTACAATATGTTCTAGTTTATGTCCATTGAGGTGTTTATAGTATTCTCTGAAGGTTGTTTGTATTTCTGTGGGGTTAGTGGTGAGCCCTCTTATCATTTCTGATTGTGTTTATTTGATTCTTGTCTCTTTTCTTCCTTACTAGTCTAGCTAGAAATCTGTCTCTTTTATTAATTTTTTCCAAGAACTAAGTCCTGGATTCACTGATTTTTTGAAGAGCTTTTTTGTATCTCTATATCCTTCAGTTCAGTTCTGATCTTGCCTATTTATTGATTCTGCTACCTTTGGGGTTTCTTTTCTGTTTGTTCTCTAGTTCTCATAGTTGAGATGTTAGGTTGTTACCTTGAGATCTTTCTAGCTTTCTGATAGGGGCATTTAGTGCTATAAATTTCCCTCTCTTAGCATTGCTTCAGCTGTGTCACAGAGATTCTGGTGCATTGTGTTTTTGTTCTCATAAGTTTCAAAGAACTTCTTGATTTCTGACTTAATTTTATTATTTATCCAGGAGTCATTCAGGAGGAGGTTGTTCAATTTCCATGTAGTTGTGTGGTTTTGGGTGAATTTCTTAATCTTGAGTTCTAATTTGATTGTGCTGTGGTCTGAGAGACTGTTTATTATGATTTCAGTTATTTTGCATTTGGTGAGGAGTGTTTTATTTCTGATTATGTGATAAACTTTAGAGAACATGCCATGTGGTGATGAGAATAATGTATATTCTGCTGTTTTGGGGTGAAGAGATCTGTAGATATCTATCATGTCCACTTGATCCAGAGCTGAGTCCAGGTCCTGAATACCTTTGTTAATTTTCTGTCTTGATGATCTGTCTAATATTGTCATTGGGCTGTTTAAGTACCCCCACTATTATTGTGGGGGAGTCTAAGTCTTCTTGTAGGTCTCTAAGAACTTGCTTTATGAATCTGGGTGCTCCTGTTTTGCATGCATATATATTTAGGATAGCTAGGTCTTCTTGTTTAATTGAACCATTTACCATTATGTAATCCCCTTCTTTGTCCTTTTTTTTTTTTTTTTTTTTTTTTTTTTTTTTTTTTTTTGGTCTTTCTTGGTTTAAAGTTTTATCAGAAACGAGGATTGAAACCCCTGCTTTTTTCTGTTTTGCATTTGCTTTGTAAATTTTCTTCTATCCCTATATTTTGAGCCTGTGTGCCTCTTCACATGAGAGATGGATTTCTTAAAGACAGCATACCAATGGGTCTTGGCTCTTTATCCAGCTTGCCATTCTGTGTGTTTTAATTGGAGCACTTAGGCCATTTACATTTATGGTTAGTATTGTTGTGTGTGAATTTGTTCCTGTTATGATGGTTGGTTATTATATCATGATAGTTGGTTACTTTGCAGACTTATTTTGTGCTTCATAGTGTCACTGGTCTGTGTATAATGTGTTTTGTAGTGGCTGGTAATTGTAGGTTTGTTTTTTTTTTTTCTTTGAGGGGGCTTTTGCAAGTCAGGTCTGATGGTAATGAATTCCTTAAGCATTTGCTTGTCTGAAAATGTTCTTATTTCTCCCTTGCTTATGAAGCTTTCTTTGGCTGGATATGAAATTCTGGTTTGGAAATTCTTTTCTTTATGCATGTTGAATATTGGCCCTTAATATCTTCTGGTCTGTAGGGTTTCTGCTGAGAGGTCCACTATTAGTCTGAGGGGTTTTACTATGTAGGTGACCTGGCCTTTCACTCTGGATTACATTTAACATTTTTTGTTTCATTTTGAACTTGGAGAACCTGATGATTATGTGTCTTGGGTTTGATCTTCTCATGGAGTATCTTACTGAGGTTCTCTGCATTTCTTGAATTTTAATGTTGGTTTGTCTTGCTAGGTTGGGGAAGTTCTCCTGGATGATATCCTGAAGTATGTTTTTCAACTTGGTTCCATTCTTCTCATCTCTTCCAGGTACCCCAGTCAGTCATAGGTTTGGTCTCTTTATGTAATCCCATATATCTTGGAGATTGTGTTCATTCCCATTTTTATTCTTTTTTTTCTCTATTTTTGTCTGCCTTGTTATTTCAGAAAGATAGTCTTCAAGTTCTGAGATTGTTTTTCTTCCGCTTGGTCTATTCTGCTATCAATACTTGTGATTGCGTTGTGAAGTTCTTGTGTTATGTTTTTCAGCTCTATCAGATCAGTTATGTTCCTCTCTAAACTGACTATTCAGATTATCAGATTCTATATTGCTTTATCATAATTCTTAGCTTCTTTGCATTGGGTTACAACGTGCCCATTTAGCTCAGCAAAGTTCACTATTACCCACCTTCTGAAACCTACTTCTGTCAGTTCATCCATCTCAGCCTCAGCCCAGTTCTGTGCCCTTGCTGGAGAGGTGTTGCGGTCATTTCAGGGAGGAGAGTCTCTCTGGGTTTTTGAGTTCTCAGCGTTTTTGATTGATTGTTTTTCATCTTTGTGGGTTTATCTGTCTTTAATTTTTGAAGTTGCTCACCTTTGTTTCGGGTTTTGGGGGGATCTTTCTTGTTGATGTTGTTGTTTTTTGTTTGTTTTTCTTTTAACATTCAAGTCATTCTACCATAGGGCTACCACATATTACTGGGGATCTGCTCCAATCCCTAGTTGCCTTGGTTTATCCCATACCTGGAATTATCACCAGTGAAGGCTGCAAAACAGAAAAGATGGCAGCCAGCTCTTTTCTCTGGAAGCTCTGATCCATGGTGCCACCTCCTACAGGTGCATGTTGCCAGCCCGCATGCACCTGTAGGAGGTGGCTGAAGACTCTTGTTGGGAGGTCTCACCCAGTGAGGAGGAACAGGATCAGAGACTTGCTTAAAAAAGCAGTCTCACTGCTTTTAGATAGAGATGTGTGCTTCACTGGGGGGACCCAACCTTGTCCAGACCATTTGTATTCTCTAAAGCCAGCTGACTAGAACCACTGATTTAACTGAACTGTAGAGATGGCAGCTGCACCTCCCCCCAAAAACTCCATCCCAGGTAGAGAACAGAGCTCTATCAGTAGATCCCTGACTGGGGTGGCTGAAGCCCCCACAGGGAGCTTCCTCCCAGTGAGGAGGAATGGATTGGGATCCTGCTTAAAGAAGCAGTCTGGTCAGAATTTGGCAAGGCAGCTGTGCCTCATTGTGGGGGACCCTTCCTTGTCTGGACCATTTGTATTCTCCAAAGCCAGTAGGCTGGAACAGCTGATTCTACTGAACTGTAGAAATGGCAGCCACCCCTCCCCTCAGGGGCTTCATACCAGGGAGAGATCAGAGCCCTGTCTGTAGAACTTTTGCTAGAGTGGCTAAAAACCCCACTACTGAATGTTTTGTATCTTGAATGCGTGGTGAATACGGAAACCTACAGATGAGACAAAATTGTGTAGCACTAAATACACCCAGAGTGTAATCCAAGCAGCAGAGAAGGATGGCAGAGTTAGACTTTCCAGCAATTGTCACTCTACAGAAACATAAATTTAAACAATTATTTCTGCATGAAACTACCTTTACCAGAGCTCAGGAAACCAGCTGAGAGGTTACAGTACCTGGATGTGGCACAATAATAAGAAACGATGCATTGAAGATGGTAGGCAGGACAGTTTAACATCATCCATGTCACCCCATTCTCAACCCCAGGCATCACAGCACAGAGAGAAATATAGTCTAACTAACTGGAACTAACTGGAGAAAAGGGAGGGAAGCGGAAGTAAGCACAAGACTTTGCAATGGACTCTACACTGGGCCTGCAATAGTAAAACCCAGCACTGGACAGCCCCCTACAGCCCTAGACTCCAGGCTGGCACCACACACGAAGCTTTCAGACCCTTTCTGGTGCCAGACAGGACCCTGCATCCACAAGCATCAGGCTTGCATGGTGGAATTGATCTCCAGCTCACCCCAGCTCTATATAAATTTCAACACCCCTAGCCTTGGGCATGCCCCAGCACTAAGACAGCTGTAGTGACTCTGGGCATTTGACCTGTACCAGCATTGTGCCACCTTCAGTTGTATCCCAGTGTTGTGTAAGCCACAGCAAACCCCAGGCTTCTGGCACCTCAGTGCCATCCAGCCACAGCAGCATGGGCTTTAGGTCTTCCTTAGTGCCATGCCAGCTGCAATGGATTTGGGCTTCGGGCTCATCCCAGTGCCATGCCATTCTAGGAGCCCTGTGTATGGGGACCACACCAGACAGCCTGCCCAGAACCTCGAGAAGATTTGACAATTGAAGGGCTTTCTCAGACAAAGCCACCCTGTGAAGACAGCAAGCACCATACTTACTCTGTGTGCAAACAGTGATGCATGACCACACAAGTCAAGAACAATGAGGGAAACCTGACATCACCAAAGGGACAAAATAAAGTGCCAGTGACAGACACAAAAGAAATGGAGATTTGTGAATTGCCTGACAAGAGGATCCTGAAAGCATCAAAAGAAAAGAAGCAAATAACATATAAGGGGCTGGGCAAAGTGGCTCATGCCTGTTATCCTAGCACTTTGGGAGGCTGAAGTGGGAAGATTACTTGAAGCCAGGAGTTGCCCAGCCTCGGCAACATAGCAAGTCCCCATCTCTGCAGAAAATTCAAAAATTAGCTGGTTATGGTGGTATGTGCCTGTAGTCCCAGCCACCTTAGAGACTGAGGCAGGAGGATTAATTGAGCCGAGGAGTTGGAGGCTCAGTGAGCTGTGATCATCACTGCATTTCAACCTGAGTGATAGAGCAAAACTGTCTCTCTCTCTCATATATATATATATATATATATATATATATATATATATCTCATATATATATACATATATATATATCATATATATACACACACACATATATATATATATATATGAAGATCCAATGCAGCTATCAAGCCTCTCAGCAGAAATCTTAGAGGCAAAGAGAGAGAGGCATTATATATTCAAAGTGCAAAAGGAAAAATTAAAAAAATAACTTGCCAACTGAGAATATTGTACCTGGCAAAGCTCCCTTTCAAAAATAAAGGAGAGATAAGGATTTTCCCAGACAAAGTAAAGCCAAGGAGGTTCATCATCACCAGAACTGTCTTACAAGAAATGCTAAAGTAAGTTATTCAAGATTAAAGAAAAAGATGCTAATGAGTAACATGGAAATATCTGATAATATAAAACTCACTGGTAAAATTTACTACACAGGAAAATTCATAAGACATTTTTATTGTAATGGCCATGTGTAAATCACCTATATCTTTAGTATGAAGGTTAAAAGACAAGCATATTTTTAATAATAATGGATGCAATAATTTGTTACGGGATATGCAGTGAAAAACATATAAATTGTGACATCAAAAATTCAAAATATTGGAGGGGAGTGGAGTAAAAGTGTAGATATTCTTGCAATCAAAGTTAAGTTTTTATCACCTTAAAATAATCTATTATGACTGGAAGAGGTTTGTTGTAAGCCTTATCATAACCACAAAGCAAGAAACTATATAAATACACCCAAAATAAAAAGCATGGAAGAGAAGATTACTTAACCATAAAAGAAGACAGCAAGAGAGGAAGAAAGAAACAAGAGATCTAGGAAACAACTAGAAAACATTTAGCTAAATAGCAGTAGTGAGTCCTTACCTACTCATTATTACCTTAAATGTAAATAGATTCAATTCTCCAACCAAAAGACATAGAGTGGCTAACTGGATAAAAATTAAGGCCCAACTCTGTGCTGTCTACAAGAGCCTCATGTCACTTATAAAGATACTGTATTAGGGCTGGGCGCAGTGGCTCATGCCTGTAATCCCAGCACTTTGGGAGGCCAAGGAGGGCAGATCACAAGGTCAGGAGATCGAGACCATCCTGACTAACACGGTGAAACTCCATCTCTACTAAAAATACAAAAAAAATTAGCTGGGCGTGGTGGCACATGCCTGTAGTCCCACCTACTCAGGTGGCTGAGGCAGGAGAATTGCTTGAACCTGGGAGGCGGAGGTTGCAGTGAGCTGAGGTCATGACACTGAACTCCAGCCTGGGCGACAGAGTGAGAATCTATCTCAAAAAAAAAAAAAAAAAAAAAAGATAGTGTATAGTCGTCACTGCTATAAATGAATACCTGAGACTGGGTATTTTATAAAGGAAAGACATTTAATTGTCCTACAGTTCTACAGGCTCTACAGGAAGCACAGGTGGGGAGGCCTCAGAAAACTTACAATTATGACAGAAGGCAAAGGGAAAACAGGCACATCAACTCGCACAGCCAGAGCAGGAACAATAGGGCCTAGTGGGAGGTGCTGCACACCTTTAAACAACCAGCTCTCCTGAGAATTTACTCACTATCATGAGAACAGCAAGGAGGAAATCTGCCCCCATGATTTAATCACTTCCCACCAGGACCTTCCTCCAACATTTGGGATTATAATTTGACATGAGATTTGGGTGGGGACACAAATCCAAACCATATCAGATACACACAGACTGAAAATGAAAAATGGAAAAAGATATTTCATGTAAATGGAAACCAAAAGAGAACAAGAGTAGCTATACAGTTGACCCTTGAACAACACAGATTTCAAGTGCATGGGGGTCCACTTACAAGTGGATTTTTTTCAATAAATATATTGGAAACTTTTTGGAGATTTGTGACAATTTGAAAAAGTTTTGCAAATGAACTGCATAGCCTAGAAATATTTTAAAAATTAAGAAAAAGTTAGGTATGCCATAAATCCATAAAATATATGTTGATACTAGTGGATTTTATCATTTTCTACCATAAAATATACACAAATCTATTATTAAAAAGTTAAGATTTATCAAATCGTATGCACATTAACACTTACACATAATGCCATTTTCAGTTCAGAGAATTGTAAACAAAGACAGTATTAAATCATAACTGCATAAAATTAACTGCAGTACATACTGTACTGCTGTAATAATTTTGTAGCCACTTCCTCTTGCTTTTGTGGTAAACTTAAATGTTACAAGTATCCACTTAAAGTGCTGTGTGAACTAATCATCTTCACATGACAATTTTTCTGTTAACTAAATTGTGTATCACAGTAAAAAGTGATCTATTGCAATTCTCATGTACTTTTTGTTGTGTTTAGTGCAATACTGCCTACCTTAAAAAACACTATGAGACCCATATGAAGTGCCACTAGTGATCCTGGAAGTGTTCTCAAGAAGAGAAAAGTCATGACATTATGAGAAAAAAGTTGAGTTGCTTGACACATGCCATATAGTGAATTCAGTGTAAAGACCTTTGTAAAAAAAGTAAAGGAAATTTGTAAAGCCATTGCTGCGGCTATGTGAGGAGGTGCAAAAACCTTGCACTTTTTGTGAAATATCCTTTTGTTGTTGGTGAAAATGCAATTTTCATGTGTGTGTAGGATTGCTATAAGCCATACCTGTAGACTTCAGTGTGATTCTAGAAACAGTGAAGTCATTATATGACAATTTAATGCAAAAGGAAAGTGAAGGAACTAAAGCTGGTTAATTTAATATTAGCAAAAGATGTTCAATAATTTAGAAAAAAAAAACTTGGCTTGAGAAATTTCAAGATAACAAGAAAAGCAACTTATGCTGAACAAAACGTAGCAAGCTAGTTCCCAGATGATATTAAGGAAACCGTTGAGAAAAAAAGATTATCTGTTTGAATGTGTTTTTAATGCAGATAAAAGTCCCCTATTCTGGAAAAAGAAAATGCTACAAATGACGCTTATCAGTAAGGAAGAGAAGTGAACACTAGGATTTAAGGCAAGAGGAGATAGGCTAACTCTGCTGTTTTGTAGAAATGCAACCAGGCTTATTATCAGGACTGCCTTTATCTATAAAGTAGCTAATCCCAAGCCTTGAAGAAAAAAGATAAACACCAACTGCTAGACTTTTGTTGTACAACAAGAAAGCCTGGAAAATAACTGTTTTGCTAGATTGGGTCCGTTAATGCTTTGTCCCTAAAATCGAAAAGTACCTTGCCACTAAGGGGCTGCCTTTTAAAGTTCTTTTGATATTGGACAACTCCTATGGCCACCCAGAACCCCATGAATTCAACACCAAAGGCATTGAAGTTGTCTACCTTCTCCCAAACACAACATCTCTATTTCAGCCTCTAGATCTAGGGGAATCATAAGAAACTTTAAGGCTTATTACACATAGTACTCCGTGGAAAGGATTGTCAACGCTGTGAGAGAACCTCAATACAGAGAAGATCACAAAAATTTGGAAGGATTACACTATTGAAGATTTAAACATTGTTATATATATTTTAAAAAGCTGTGACAATGATCAAGGCTGAAACAATGAATTCTTACTTTAAAAAAAAAAACTGTTTTGAGATGTTGTATATGACTTAACAGAATTTACAACAGAGCCAATCAAGAAAATTAAGAAAGAGATTGTGAATGTGGCAAAAAAAAGATGGAGAGTGAAGGGTTTCAAGATAGGGATCTTGGAAAAATTCAGGAGGGAATACATACCATACCAGAAGAATTAACAGAAGACAACTTGATAGAGTTACGTGCATCTGAACCAACAGCAGATGATGAGGAAGAAGATGTATAAGAGGCAGTGCCAGAAAGCAAAACTTCATTAGACAAGCTGGTATGAAGGTTCTGATTATTCAATACAGCTTTTGACTTCATTTACAACATGAAACCTTCTATGATATAGGCACTGAAATTAAAACAAATGTTGGGAAAATATTGGTACTGTATAGAAACATTTTCAGAGAAATGAAAAAGCAAAAATGTCAGGCAGGAATTACAATGTATTTTCACGAAGTTACACTGAGTGTGCATGCCTCTCCTGTCTCCTTTTCCACCTATCCCATCTCTTTCATTTCAGCCACCCCTGAGACAGCAAGATCAATCCCTCCTTTTCTTTTTCCTCAACCTACTCATTGTAAAGATGAGAATGAATACGTTTATGATGATCCATTTCCACTTAATAAATAGTAAATATATTTTCTCTTGCTTATGATTTTTGTAATATTTTTTCCTCTGGCTTATTTTAATGTAAAATAACAGTATATGATACAAATAATATATAAAATACGTGTTAATCAAATGTTTATATTATTGATTTAGATGACTTTTGTTTCTTTTTTTATCTAATTGCTCTGGTGGGACTTCCCAGCTTTTACTATGTTGATATGTAATGATCTGTTGAATAGAACTGGCAAGTGCCTTCAACCAGATCTTAAAGGGAAAGCTTTCAGTTTTTCCTCATTGATTAAGACGCTAACTGTGAACTTTTTATAAATATCCTTTAGTATGTGCAGGTAAGTTTCTTCTATACCTACTTTGTTTACAGTTTTCTATTATAAATGGATGTTGAACCCAGTCAAATGCTTTTTCTGTGTCTATTGAGATTATTACATGGTTTTTGGTTTATATTATGTTACATTACATTGATTGATTTGCATATATTGAACTTGCCTTGCTTCTCTGGGAAAACTTTACTTATTTATGTCATATAATCTTTTTCATGTACTTTTGAATTAAGTTAGCCAGTCTTTTTTTTTTTTTTTTTTTTTTTGAGATGGAGTCTCGCTCTGCCACCCAGGCTGGAGTGCAGTGGTGCAATATCTGCTGACTGCAAGCTCCACCTCCCAGGTTCATGCCATTCTCCTGCCTCAGCCTCCCAAGTAGCTGGGACTACAGGCACCCGCCACCACACCTGGCTAATTTTTTGTATTTTTAGTAGAGACAGGGTTTCACCATGTTAGCCAGGATGGTCTCGATCTCCTGACCTCGTGATCCACCTGCCTGGGCCTCTCAAAGTGCTGGGATTACAGGCGTGAGCCACCATGCCCGGCCCAAGTTAGCTACTCTTTTATTGAGAATTGTTCTATCTATTTTCATCACAGATATTGGCTTCTAGATTTGTTTTCTGTGGTGTCTTTGGCTTTCATATGAAAGTGATGCCTTATAAAATGAGTTTTGAAGTGTTTCCTCTTCTATATGTTTTGTAAGGCTTTACGTAGCTTGGTTATTAATTGTTTTTTGAGTATTTCGTAGAATTTACCCATGAAACCATCTGGTCCTGTGATTTTTTTGGTTAGGCAGTATTGATTAACAGTTCAATCTCTTGTTATTTTTCTGTTTAGGCTTTATATCTATTCATTGTTTCAGTCTTGGTGGGTTTCCTGTTTCTAGGAATGTATCTACTTATTTTATCAAATTTGTTGACATATAATTGTACATAATACACTCTTATGATCCTTGTTATTTCTAAGGCCTCTGTTTTAATGCCTTCTCTTTACCATCTGATTTTATTTATCTGAGTCTTCTCTTTTTTCTTAAACTAGCTGAGGGATTGTTAATTTTATCTTTTCAAAAAAACTAGATCTTGGTCACGCCTACAATTTCAACACTTTGGGAGGCTGAGGCGGGCAGATCATGAGGTCAGGAGTTCGAGACCAGCCTGGCCAACATGGTAAAACATAGTAGAGACTAAAAGTTTTTAGTCTCTACTAAAAATACAAAAATTAGCTGGGCGTGGTGGCAGTCCCCTGTAATCTCAGCTGCTCGGGAGGCGGAGGCAGAAGAATTGCTTGAACCCAGGAGGCGGAGGCTGCAGTGAGCCGAGATGTCACCACTGCACTCCAGACTGGGTGACAGAGCAAGACTCAGTCTCAGCGGCGGGGGGGTGGGGGGGGGGGAAACACCTTGATTTTGTTGATTTTTTTTCTATTTATTTCTGCTCTGATTTTTTAAATTCATTTCCTTTCTGCTAAGTTTTGGGCTTAGTTTTCATTTCTTTTTCTAGTTTCTTGATGTGTAACATTAGATTGTTTATTTGAGATCTCTCTTCCCTTTTAATGTAGGCATTTATTGCTACAAATTTTCCTCTTAATACTGCTTTTGCTACATTCTGTATGGTTTTGGTATGTAGTAATTTTGTTTTCATTTGTCTTGAGACACTCTTTTAATTCCCTTTTGATTTCCTCTCTGACTGAATGGTTTTTCAAAATCTTGTCAATTTTTATGTATTTATGAATTTTCCCATTTTCTTACTGTTCCTGATTTTGAAGTTGATTCCACTGTGGTCAGAAAAGATACTCGGTATAATTTCAGACTTCCCAATTTGCTAAGACTTATTTTGATGCCCAATGCGTTATCTATCCTGAAGAATGTTTTATGTGTGCTGGGAACAATGTATATTCTTCTGCTGTTGGGTGGAGAGTGTTGTCTATGTCTGATAGGTTCATTTGGTCTGTAGTGTTATTCAAGTCTACAATTTGTTAATTGATTTTCTGTTTGGATGTTTTATCCATTATTGAAAATGGAGTGTTCAAGTTTTCTACTATTACTGTATTGCAGTCAGTTTCTTCTCTCATATCTGTCAATATTTGCTTCATATATTTAATTGCTATAATGGTGGGTGCATATATATTTAAAATTATTATGTCTTCTTATTGAATTTAAGGGAGGAGACCACCCCTCATATTGTCTTATGCCCAATTTCTGCCTCCAAAGAAAGAAGAAGTAAAAACTAAAAGGCAGAAATGAAATCCACAGGCAGACAGCCCAGCGCCACACCCTGGGCCTGGTAGTTAAAGATCGACCCCTGACCTAACTGGTTCTGTTATCTATAGATTACAGACATTGTATAGGAATGCTCTGTGAAAATCCCTGTCTTGTTTTGTTCCAATCTAATTACCGGTGCATGCAGCCCCCAGTCACGTATCCCCTGCTTGCTCAATCAATCACGACCCTCTCACGTGCACCTCCTTAGAGTTGTGAGCCCTTAAAAGGGACAGGAATTGCTCATTCAGGGAGCTGGGCTCTGGAGACTGAAGTCTTGGCCGATGCCCCCCGCCGAATAAACCCTTCCTTCTTTAACTCAGTGTCTGAGGAGTTTTGTCTGCCGCTTGTCCTGCTACAAATTGACTCTTACATCATTACACAATTACTGTCTTTGTCTCTAAAACGTTTTTAAAGTCTATTTTGTTTGATATCCATATAGCCTCTCCTGCTTTCCTTTGCGTAGAATATCTTTTTCCAACTTTTTACTTTTAATTCATTCGGTCATTGTATATCTTTTGATAAGAGAGTGTAATCCATTTACATTTACATTGATTAGAAAATACTTACTATTGCTATTTGTTCCTTGTTTTCTGTTTGTCTTATAGTTCATATGTCCCCTTTCTCCTCTTTTGCTGTCTTTATTATTATTATTATTGTGTCGATAGGTTTTTTTATTTTTGCATATGTAACTTCTGTAAGTATTTTATGATCAACAACGAGCTTACATAAAGTACGGTAGTTTTACAGTGGTCTATTTTACACTGATAACAACTTAACTTCACTTGTGTAGAGGAACTCTACATGTTTACCTCTCTTTACCCCACATTATAGGTCAAGAATGTCACAATTCTTGTAAATTTGTTTGAGTTCTTTGTAGGTTCTGGATATTAGCCCTTTGTCAGATGAGTAGATTGCAACAATTTTCTCCCATTCTGTAGGTTGCCTGTTCACTCTGATGGTAGTTTCTTTTGCTGTGCAGAAGCTCTTTAGTTTAATGAGATCCCGTTTGTCAATTTTGGCTTTTGCTGCCGTTGCTTTTGGTGTTTTAGACACGAAGTCTTTGCCCATGCCTATGTCCTGAATACTATGCAGCCATAAAAAAGGATGAGTTTGTGTCCTTTGTAAGGACATGGATGCAGCTGGAAACCATCATTCTCAGCAAACTATCACAAGAACAGAAAACCAAACACCGCATGTTCTCACTCATAGGTGGGAACTGAACAATGAGATCACTTGGACTTGGGAAGGGGAACATCACACACCGGGGCCTATCATGGGGAGGGTGGGGAGGGGGGAGGGATTGCATTGGGAGTTATACCTGATGTAAAGGACGAGTTGATGGGTGCTGACGAGTTGATGGGTGCAGCACAGCAACATGGCACAAGTATACATATGTAACAAACCTGCACGTTATGCACATGTACCCTAGAACTTAAAGTATAATAATAATAAAAAATAAAAAAAAAGAATGTCACAATTTAGAATCATTTATATTGTGTAACCATTAACATAATTTACTTATAACTATTTTTAATAGTTTTGTCTTTTGACTTTTATAATTGAATTAAGCATAATTTACCCACTACTTTTATAGTAAAACAGTATTCCCTCTATTTGTCTATGTATTTGCCCTTACCAGCAAGTTTTATACTTTTTGATGCTCTCACATTTCTGTTTAGTATCTTTTTGCTTTAACTTGAAGAATTCACTTTAGAATTTCTTGCAAGGCAGGTCTAGTGGTAGTAAACTCCTTCAACTTTTGTTTGAGAAAGTCTTTGTCTCTCTTTCCTTTGTGAAAGACATATTTGCCAATTGTAGTATTATTGCCTGGCAGTTTTTTTTTTTCCTCTTTTTTTCCTTTTAGCACTTTGAATCTATCAACCCACCTACTCCCTCTGGCCTGCAAGGTTCTACTGATAAAAACACTGATTGTTTTATGAGGGTTATCTTGTAGGTAACAAGTTACTTTTCTCTTGTTGCTTTCAGAATTTTCTCTTTAAGTTTTAAGAATTTGATTATAATGTCTCTCACTGTGGATCTCTTTGTATTCCTCTAGTTTAGTGTCCTCTGGGCTTTTTGGATCTGGATGTCTTTTTTTCTTTCCCAGGTTTGGGAAGTTTTCAGCCATTATTTATTTGAATAAGCTTTCTGCCCTTTACTATTTTCTTCTACTGAGACTTCCATATGTCCTATAAGTCCCTTAAGCTATCTTCACTTTTTCATTCTTTTTTTTTTCTTTGCTCATGTGACTGGATGATTTCCAGTGAACTCCGTTCGGGCTCACTGACCCTTTCTTCTGCTTGATCTAGTCTACAGTTGAAACCTTGTATTAAATTTTACTTGTCAGTTATTGTATTATTTAGTGCTGTAATTTCTTGTTGATATTTTAAAAATATTTTCTATCTTTCTGTTGAAGTTCTTATATTGTCCCTGTGATTCTCTCCTAAACTAGGTGAGCGTCTTCATGACCATTATTTTGAATTTCCTTTTAAGTAAATCACATATCTCCATCTCTCCATGGTCAGTTTCTTTAGATTTATCTTGTTTGTTTATTTGGGGAATATCTTCTTGTTTCTTTATTTTTCTTGACTCTGTTGGTTTCTGTGCATTGAATGGAATAGACACCTCTTTTAGTCTTCACAGGCTGGGCTCATATAGGAAATAAACCTCACCAATTACTCTGGCCAGCTATTCTTGGTGCCTCTTAGACCTTAGTGTTCATTTTCCTGGTGGCCCTCAGGAGATTAGAATATGCCGCATTCCATGTGTAGAAACCAGTGACCATATGTCACTGGTTTCAACTTTGTTTTTAATTTTCCTTTGATACTCACAGCAGCTTTTGTGAAGCAGCTAGGAAAAAGCATAACTCAAATTCTGGAATTTGCACACAATTAAGCAGCTGAGAGCCAGGAAACAAATTCACACCCAAATCTCTCTAACTTGGAAGACTTTACTCTTTACTGTGTGGAAGGAAAATAAATCTTGGGCCCCCCAAATCACTAAGCTAGAAGGAAAAGTCAAGCAGGCAACTGCCTAGGGAAGACCTGCCTCCCATTCTATTCAAAGTCATCCCTCTGAGGCTCACCTGAGACAAATGCATATCTGATTGCTTCTTCTCCCCTATTATTTATGTAGAAAATGCAGATTCACTGAGCCACACTAAATTGTGTATTCAGTGGAAGGCTGATCAAGAACTCAAAAGAATGCAGCCTTTTGTCTCTTATCTACTTCTAACCTGGAATCCCCCACTTCCAGTTGTCCTGCCTTACTGGAACTAGACTGAAACAATGTACATCTTACACATATTGATTGATGTCTCATGTCTCCCTAAAATGTATAAAAGCAAACTGTACCCCCCGACCACCTTGGACACATGTCTAAGTACTTCCTGAAGCTGTGTCACAGGAGAATGCTTAACTTTAGTATAATAAACTTTCTAAATTGACTGAGATCTGTCTCAGATATTTGGAGTTCACAACTGTGTATTAAACTGCCTGTCTCTAGTAATAGCCAGCCATAAGATGCCCACAAGATTAGTAATAAAGGGAAATAATTAGAAAGAAAATTGGAAGGCCTGGGTAATTTTGCTGTTTCTCTACATTTATAGTCTCACCTAGTGCCCTTTTTCTTATGAGAATTTATGGCATGAGGGGTTAGGTTAGAGTATGTCATAAAGAAACTGGCCTGGAAAAAAATTATACCCAGGCCTGAAATATAGGCAATTTAGACAACTGTAACAAGCAGAATATATTTTAAGGACACCTAAACAATGTTGGTCTAAGTCAGTGGTTATCAAACCTGAGCATGCATCAGAGTCACCTGGAAAGTTTATTAAACCACAAGTTTTTGGATCTCATTCCCAGAGTTTCTGATTAAGCACATATAAAGTGGGCCTTAAGAATGTGCATTTCTGAGAAGTTCCCACATGATGCTGATGATGATGGCCTGAAGACTTCACTTTGAGAATCACTTTCCTAGGTTAGTTTTTTAAGTTTCTGCCTGCTTCGTTCTTAGAAAAGAGACATTACTGTGGTTTGGCTCACAGCCAATGCACTGAGTATTCTTATTTTTCAGCAGCATTAGTGTCATGTGATTTCCCAATTTACCTCTGGGTATCCACTAGCCAGGGCTAGTGCTTAAAAAATGGCCTAATCTGTATGGTAGGGGAGAGATCATATAACTTAGTCCCATGCCTAAAGAGGGTAAACCAAAAATGAAATTCTAAGGCCCCCCCAACCATCTAAATGGGCTTCTTCCTCAGCCAGGGCTCTTTTACAGTTTAACCTGAAAGACTGTTTCAGGCCATGAGGGAAAGTGGGGGATCAAACAGGCCTCATTATACCTCTCCAGCATTAACATCAACACAAACCTTAAGTCCCATAAGAAACACTTATAACCTATTCTCTGTGAAGCCTACTATCTGAAGGGTTCCTCTGCAAATAAGAACTTTGGTCTCCATAACCTCTTATCTTGACCTAGACATTCTTTTCTGTTGATCTTAGTTCTTTAGATAAACGCAACCAATTGTCAGCCAGAAAATTTTTCAATCCACCCATAAGTTGGAAGCCCCCACTTCAAGTTGTCCCACCTTTATGGACCAAACCAATGTATTTCTTAAATGTATTTGATTAAAGTCTCATGTCTCCCTAAAATGTATAAAACCAAGCTGCACCCCGACCACCTTGGGTACATGTTCTCAGGATATCCTGAGGGCTGTGTCAGGGGCCATGGTCACTAATATTTGGCTTGGAATAAATCTTTTCAAATATTTTGCAGAATTTGACTCTTTTCGTCAATAAGAGATTAATAATTTCATGTTACTTTATTTTTCCTCCTCTATCTTTATTTTTTATAACTTTTATGTTAAATTCAGGAGTACATGTGCAGGTTTGTTATATAGGTAAACTTGTGTCATGGGGGTTTGTTGTACAGATTATTTCATCACCCAGGTATTAAGCCTAATACCCATTAGTTATTTTTCCTGATTCTCTCCCTTCTCTCATGCTCCGCCCTTCAATAGGCCCTAGTGTGTGTTGTTCTCCTTTGTGTCCTTGTGTTCTCATCATTTAATTCCCATTTATAAGTGAGTACACATGGTATTTGGTTTTCTGCTTCTGCATTAGTTTGCTAAGATAATAGCCTCCATCCATCCATGTTCCTGCAAAGGACATAATCCCATTCTTTTTTCATGACTACATAATATTCCATGGTGTATATGTACCACATTTTTTTAAATCCAGTCTACCATTGATGGACATTTAGGTTGATTCCATGTCTTTGCTATTGTGAATAGTGCTGTAATGAACATGCACGTGTGTGTCTTTATGATAGAATGATTTATATTTCTTTGAGTATATAACCAGTAATGGGATTGCTGGGTCGAATGGTATTTCTGTTTTTAGGTCTTTGAGGAATTGCCACACTGTCTTCTACAATGGTTCAACTAATTTACCTGCACACCAGCGATGTATAAGTGTTTATTTTTCTCCACAACCTCACCAGCATTTGTTACTTTTTGACTTTTTAATAGCCATTTTGACTGCTGGGAGATGATATCTCATTGAGATTTTTTTTTTTCCTAACCAGAAAGCATCTTTATTTTGTTTCCTATTTTCCAATTAGAGTGTATTCAGTAGAGGAAGCTCCTCCCTACCCCAAAATGAAAACTCGGGTGGCCCTATGATTTTCCTCTTAATTTAAAGTAATATACTTCATTACAGTGACTTTTTTTTTTAATTTATTTATTATTATTATACTTTAAGTTGTAGGGTACATGTGCATAACGTGCAGGTTTGTTACATATGTATACTTGTGCCATGTTGGTGTGATGCACCCATCAACTCGTCATTTACATCAGGTATAACTCCCAATGCAATCCCTCCCCCTCCCCAATCCCCATGATAGGCCCCGGTGTGTGATGTTCCCCTTCCTGAGTCCAAGTGATCTCATTGTTCAGTTCCCACCTATGAGTGAGAACATGTGGTGTTTGGTTTTCTGTTCTTGTGATAGTTTGCTGAGAATGATGGTTTCCAGCTGCACCCATGTCCCTACAAAGGACACAAACTCATCCTTTTTTATGGCTGCATAGTATTCCATGGTGTATATGTGCCACATTTTCTTAATCCAATCTGTCACTGATGGACATTTGGGTTGATTCCAAGTCTTTGCTATTGTGAATAGTGCCGCAATAAACATACATGTGCATGTGTCTTTATAGCAGCATGATTTATAATCCTTTGGGTATATACCCAGTAATGGGATGGCTGGGTCATATGGTACTTCTAGTTCTAGATCCTTGAGGAATCGCCATACTGTTTTCCATAATGGTTGAACTAGTTTACAATCTCACCAACAGTGTAAAAGTGTTCCTATTTCTCCGCATCCTCTCCAGCACCTGTTGTTTCCTGACTTTTGAATGATTGCCATTCTAACTGGTGTGAGATGGTATCTCATTGTGGTTTTAATTTGCATTTCTCTGATGGCCAGTGATGATGAGCATTTTTTCATGTGTCTGTTGGCTGAGTGAATGTCTTCTTTTGAGAAATGTCTGTTCATATCCTTTGCCCACTTTTTGATGGGGTTGTTTGTTTTTTTCTTGTAAATTTGTTTGAGTTCTTTGTAGGTTCTGGATATTAGCCCTTTGTCAGATGAGTAGATTGCAACAATTTTCTCCCATTCTGTAGGTTGCCTGTTCACTCTGATGGTAGTTTCTTTTGCTGTGCAGAAGCTCTTTAGTTTAATGAGATCCCATTTGTCAATTTTGGCTTTTGCTGCCGTTGCTTTTGGTGTTTTAGACATGAAGTCTTTGTCCATGCCTATGTCCTGAATGGTACTACCTAGGTTTTCCTCTAGGATTTTTATGGTATTAGGTCTAACATTTAAGTCTCTAATCCATCTTGAATTAATTTTCGTATAAGGAGTAAGGAAAGGATCCAGTTTCAGCTTTCTACTTTTGGCTAGCCAATTTTCCCAGCACCATTTATTAAATAGGGAATCCTTTCCCCATTTCTTGTTTCTCTCAGGTTTGTCAAAGATCAGATGGCTGTAGATGTGTGGTATTATTTCTGAGGACTCTGTTCTGTTCCATTGGTCTATATCTCTGTTTTGGTACCAGTACCATGCTGTTTTGGTTACTGTAGCCTTGTAGTATAGTTTGAAGTCAGGTAGCGTGATGCCTCCAGCTTTGTTCTTTTGACTTAGGATTGTCTTGGAGATGCGGGCTCTTTTTTGGTTCCATATGAACTTTAAAGCAGTTTTTTCCAATTCTGTGAAGAAACTCATTGGTAGCTTGATGGGGATGGCATTGAATCTCTAAATTACCTTGGGCAGTATGGCCATTTTCACGATATTGATTCTTCCTATCCATGAGCATGGTATGTTCTTCCATTTGTTTGTCTCCTCTTTTATTTCACTGAGCAGTGGTTTATAGTTCTCCTTGAAGAGGTCCCTAACATCCCTTGTAAGTTGGATTCCTAGGTATTTGATTCTCTTTGAAGCAATTGTGAATGGAAGTTCATTCCTGATTTGGCTCTCTGTTTGTCTGTTACTGGTGTATAAGAATGCTTGTGATTTTTGCACATTAATTTTGTATCCTGAGACTTTGCTGAAGTTGCTTATCAGCTTAAGGAGATTTTGGGCTGAGACAATGGGGTTTTCTGAATATACAATCATGTCATCTGCAAACAGGGACAATTTGACTTCTTCTTTTCCTAACTGAATACCCTGGATTTCTTTCTCTTGCCTAATTGCCCTAGCCAGAACTTCCAACACTATGTTGAATAGGAGTGGTGAGAGAGGGCATCCCTGTCTTGTGCCAGTTTTCAAAGGGAATTTTTCCAGTTTTTGCCCATTCAGTATGATATTGGCTGTGGGTTTCTCATAAACAGCTCTTATTATTTTGAGGTATGTTCCATTAATACCAAATTTATTGAGCGTTTTTAGCATGAAGGGCTGTTGAATTTTGTCAAAAGCCTTTTCTGCATCTATTGAGATAATCATGTGGTTCTTGTCTTTGGTTCTGTTTATATGCTGGATTATGTTTATTGATTTGCGAATGTTGAACCAGCCTTGCATCCCAGGGATGAAGCCCACTTGATCATGGTGGATAAGCTTTTTGATGTGTTGCTGAATCCGGTTTGCCAGTATTTTATTGAGGATTTTTGCATCGATGTTCATCAGGGATATTGGTCTAAAATTCTCTTTTTTTGTTGCGTCTCTGCCAGGCTTTGGTATCAGGATGATGTTGGCCTCATAAAATGAGTTAGGGAGGATTCCCTCTTTTTCTATTGATTGGAATAGTTTCAGAAGGAATGGTACCAACTCCTCCTTGTAACTCTGGTAGAATTCAGCTGTGAATCCATGTGGTCCTGGACTTTTTTTGGTGGGTAGGCTATTAATTATTGCCTCAATTTCAGAGCCTGCTATTGGTCTATTCAGGGATTCAACTTCTTCCTGGTTTAGTCTTGGAAGAGTGTAAGTGTCCAGGAAATTACCATTTCTTCTAGATTTTCCAGTTTATTTGCGTAGAGGTGTTTATAGTATTCTCTGATGGTAGTTTGTATTTCTGTGGGGTTGGTGGTGATATCCCCTTTATCATTTTTTATTGCGTCGAGTTGATTCTTCTCTCTTTTCTTCTTTATTAGTCTTGCTAGCGGTCTGTCAATTTTGTTGATCTTTTCAAAAAACCAACTCCTGGATTCATTGATTTATTGGAGGGTTTTTTGTGTCTCTATCTCCTTCAGTTCTGCTCTGATCTTAGTTATTTCTCGCTTTCTGCTAGCTTTCGAATGTGTTTGCTCTTGCTTCTCTAGTTCTTTTAATTGCGATGTTAGAGTGTCAATTTTAGATCTTTCCTGCTTTCTCTTGTGGGCATTTAGTGCTATAAATTTCCCTCTACACACTGCTTTAAATGTGTCCCAGATATTCTGGTATGTTGTATCTTTGTTCTCATTGGTTTCAAAGAACATCTTTATTTCTGCCTTCATTTCTTTATGTACCCAGTAGTCATTCAGGAGCAGGTTGTTCAGTTTCCATGTAGTTGAGCGGTTTTGATTGAGTTTCTTAGTCCTGAGTTCTAGTTTGATTGCACTGTGGTCTGAGAGACAGTTTGTTATAATTTCTGTTCTTTTACATTTGCTGAGGAGTGCTTTACTTCCAATTACGTGGTGAATTTTGGAGTAAGTACGATTTGGTGCTGAGAAGACTGTATATTCTGTTGATTTGGGGTGGAGAGTTCTATAGATGTCTATTAGGTCTGCTTGCTGCAGAGATGAGTTCAATTCCTGGATATCCTTGTTAACTTTCTGTCTCGTTGATCTGTCTAATGTTGACAGTGGAGTGTTGAAGTCTCCCATTATTATTGTATGGGAGTCTAAGTCTCTTTGTAAGTCTCTAAGGACTTGCTTTGTGAATCTGGGTGCTCCTTTATTGGGTGCATATATATTTAGGATGGTTACCTCTTCCTGTTGAATTGATCCTTTTACCATTATGTAATGGCCTTCTTTGTCTCTTTTGATCTTTGATAGTTTAAAGTCTGTTTTATCAGAGACTAGTATTGCAACCCCTGCTTTTTTTTGTTCTCCATTTGCTTGGTAAATCTTCCTCCATCCCTTTATTTTGAGCCTATGTATGTCTCTGCGTGTGAGATGGGTCTCCTGAATACAGCAGACTGATGGGTGACTCTTTATCCAGTTTGCCAGTCTGTGTCTTTTAATTGGAGCATTTAGTCCATTTACATTTAAGGTTAAGATTGTTATGTGTGAACTTGATCCTGCCATTATGATATTAACTGGTTATTTTGCTCGTTAGTTGATGCAGTTTCTTCCTAGCCTCGATGGTCTTTACATTTTGGAATGTCTTTGCAATGGCTGGTTCCGGTTGTTCCTTTCCATGTTTAGTGCTTCCTTCAGGGTCTCTTATAAGGCAGGCCTACTGGTGACAAAATCTCTAAGCATTTGCTTATCTGTAAAGGATTTTATTTCTCCTTCACTTATGAAACTTAGTTTGGCTGGATATGAAATTCTGGGTTGAAAATTCTTTTCTTTAAGAATGTTGAATATTGGCCCCCACTCTCTTCTGGCTTGGAGAGTTTCTGCCGAGAGATCTGCTGTTAGTCTGATGGGCTTCCCTTTGTGGGTAACCCGACCTTTCTCTCTGGCTGCCCTTAAGATTTTTTCCTTCATTTCAACTTTGGTGAATCTGGCAATTATGTGTCTTGGAGTTGCTCTCTCGAGGAGTATCTTTGTGGCGTTCTCTGTATTTCCTGGATTTGAATGTTGGCCTGGCCTACTAGGTTGGGGAAGTTCTCCTGGATGATATCCTGAAGAGTGTTTTCCAACTTGGTTCCATTTTCCCCCTCACTTCCAGGCACCCCAAACAGACGTAGATTTGGTCTTTTTACATAATCCCATACTTCTTGCAGGCTTTCTTCATTTCTTTTTCTTCTTTTTTCTTTTGGTTTCTCTTCTCGCTTCATTTCATTCATTTGATCCTCAATCGCAGATACTCTTTCTTCCAGTTGATCGAGTCGGTTACTGAACCTTGTGCATTTGTCACGTATTTCTCGTGTCATGGTTTTCATCTCTTTCATTTCGTTTATGACCTTCTCTGCATTAATTACTCTAGCCATCAATTCTTCCACTTTTTTTTCAAGATTTTTAGTTTCTTTGCGCTGGGTACGTAATTCCTCCTTTAGCTCTGAGAAATTTGATGGACTGAAGCCTTCTTCTCTCATCTCGTCAAAGTCATTCTCCGTCAAGCTTTGATCCGTTGCTGGCGATGTGCTGCGTTCCCTTGCCGGGGGAGATGCACTCTTATTTTTTGAATTTTCAGCTTTTCTGCCCTGCTTTTTCCCCATCTTTGTGGTTTTATCTGCCTCTGGTCTTTGATGATGGTGATGTACTGATGGGGTTTTGGTGTAGGTATCCTTCCTGTTTGATAGTTTTCCTTCTAACAGTTAGGACCCTCAGCTGTAGGTCTGTTGGAGATTGCTTGAGGTCCACTCCAGACCCTGTTTGCCTGGGTGTCAGCAGCAGAGCCTGCAGAAGATAGGATATTTCTGACCAGCGAGTGTACCTGTCTGATTCTTGCTTTGGAAGCTTCCTCTCAGGGGTGTACTCCACCCTGTGAGGTGTGGGGTGTCAGACTGCCCCTAGTGGGGGATGTCTCCCAGTTAGGCTACTCAGGGGTCAGGGACCCACTTGAGCAGGGAGTCTGTCCCTTCTCAGATCTCAACCTCCGTGTTGCGAGATCCACTGCTCTCTTCAAAGCTGTCAGACAGAGTTGTTTGCGTCTGCAGAGGCTTCTGCTGCGTTTGCTATTGTTTACTGTGCCCTGTCCCCAGAGGTGGAGTCTACAGAGACAGGCAGGTTTCCTTGAGCTGCTGTGAGCTCCACCCAGTTCGAGCTTCCCAGCAGCTTTGTTTACCTACTTAAGCCTCAGCAATGGCGGGCACCCCTCCCCCAGCCTCGCTGCTGCCTTGCCGGTAGATCACAGACTGCTGTGCTAGCAATGAGGGAGGCTCCATGGGTGTGGGACCCTCCCGGCCAGGTGTGGGATATGATCTCCTGGTGTGCCTATTTGCTTAAAGCGCAGTATTGGGGTGGGAGTTACCCTATTTTCCAGGTGTTGTGTGTCTCAGTTCTCCTGGCTAGGAAAAGGGATTCCCTTCCCCCTTGCGCTTCCCAGGTGAGGCGATGCCTCGCCCTGCTTCAGCTCTCGCTGGTCGGGCTGCAGCAGCTGACCCGCACCGATCGTCCGGCACTCCCCAGTGAGATGAACCCAGTACCTCAGTTGAAAATGCAGAAATCACCGGTCTTCTGTGTCGCTTGCGCTGGGAGTTGGAGACTGGAGCTGTTCCTATTCGGCCATCTTGCTCCGCCCCTCTTCATTGAGATTTTAATGTGCATTTGTCTAATGCTCAGTGATGTTAATCTTTTTTCATATGCTTGTTGGCCACATGTAAGTCTTTGTTTGAAAGCTGCCTATTCATGGTTTTTGCCCACTTTTTAATAGGGCTGTGTGTTTTTTTCTTGTAAATTTGTTTATGCTTTTTTTTTTTTTTTTTTTTTTTTTTTTTTTTTTTTTTTAAGGAGTCTTGCTCTGTCACCCAGGCTGGAGTGCAGTGGTGCAATCTCAGCTCAGTGCAACCTCCACCTCCCAAGTTCAACTGATTCTCCTGCCTCAGCCTCCTGAGTAGCTGGGACTACAGGCGCATGCCACAACACCCAGCTAATTTTTGTATTTTTAGTAGAGATGCTGTTTCACCATATTGGCCTGGCTGGTCTCGAACTCCTGACCTTGTGATCCACCCACCTCGGCCCCCCAAAGTGCTGGGATTACAGGTGTGAGCCACCGCGTCCGGCCGTTTATGTTTCTTATAGATGTTGGATATTAGACCTTTGTCAGATCCATAGTTTGCAAATATTTTCTTTCATTCTGTTCACTTTGTTGATAGTTTCTTTTGCTTTGCAGAAGCTCTTTATTTCAATTAAATCCCATTAGTCAGTTTTTGCTTTTGTTGCAATTGCTTTTGACATCTTTGTCATGAAATCTTTGCCCATTGGTATGTCCAGGATGGTATTGTCTAGGTTATCTGGTCCAGTGTTTTTATAGTTTTGGATTTTACATTTAAGTCTTTAATCCATCTCGAGTTAGTTTTTGATATGGTGTAAGAAAGGGGTTCATTTTTATTTTATTTTATTTTATTTTTGAGACGGAGTCTTGCTGTGTCTCCCAGACTGGAGTGCAGTGGTGCAATCTCGGCTCACTGCAAGCTCCACCTCCTGGGTTCACACCATTCTCTTGCCTCAGCCTCCCGAGTAGCTGGGACTACAGGTGTCCGCCACCACGCCTGGCTAATTTTTTGTATTTTTAGTAGAGACGGGGTTTCACCATGTTAGCCAGGATGGTCTCGATATCCTGACCTTGTGATCCACCCGCCTCGGCCTCCCAAAGTGCTGGGATTACAGGCGTGAGCCACCACGCCTGGCCAGGGGTTCATTTTTAATCTTCTGCATATGGCTAGCCAGTTACCCCAGCACCACTTATTGAATAGGAAGTCCTTTCCCCATTGCTTTTTTTGTCAGGATTGTCAAAGAGCAGATAGTTGTAGGTGTATGACTTATGCTCTATTTCTGGGTTCTCTGTTCTGTTTCATTGCTCTATGTATCTGTTTTTGTACCAGTACCATGATGTTTTGGTTACTGTAGCCCTGTGGTATTGTTTGAAGTCAGATAGCATGATGCCTCCAGCTTTGTTCTTTTTGCTTAAGATTGCCTTGGTTATTCGGGCTCTTCTTTGGTTCTATATGAATTTTAAAATAGTTTTTTTCTTTTTTTTTTTTTTTTTAGTTCTGTGAAGAATGTCATTGGTAGTTTAATAGAAATAGCACTGCATCTATAAATTGCTTTGGGCAGTATCGCCTTTTTAATGATGTCGATTCTTCCTAAACATGAGCATGGGATGTTTTTAAATTTATTTCATCCCTGATTTCTTTGAGCATTGTTTTGGAGTTCTACTTGTAGAGATTTTTTGCCTTTCTGGTTGGCTGTATTTCTAGGTATTGTTTATTTGTGTCAATCGTGAATGGGATTGTGTTCCTGATTTGGCTTTCAGATTCCAGATTGACTGTTGTTGGTGTACAGGAGTACAGTGATTTTTGCACATTGATTTTGTATCCTGAGACTCTGCTGAAGTTGTTTATCAGCTTAAGGAGCTTTTGGGCCAAGACTTTTGGGTTTTCTACATATAGGATCATATAATTTGCAAACAGGGGTACTTTGACTTCCTCTCTTCCTGTTTAGATGCTCTTTATGTTTTTGTCTTGACTAATTGCGCTGGCCAGGACTTTTATTACTACATTGAACAGGAATGGTGAGAAGGCATTCTTGTCTTGAGCTTGTTTTCAAGGAGAATGCTTCCCAGCTTTTGCCCATTCAGTATGATGTTGGCTGTGGCCTTGTCATAGATGACTCTAATTATTTTGAGGTATATTTCGTCAACACCTAATTTATTGAGAGTTTTTAACATGAAGTGTTGAATTTTACTGAACACCTTTTCTGCATCTATTGAGATAACCATGTGGTTTTTGTTTTTCATTCTGTTTTCAAGTTAGTTTCAATGCAACCATGGAGCAAAGAAGTTAACTGAATGTGCATACATCTAGTCAGTATATAATTTATTGAGGATCTGTTATTTGCCAGGTAGGCTTAAATGATAAACAAGACAAAGACCTTACCATCATGGTTTTTACAGGCTCTTGGACAAGTAAATAGAAAATGACACAGCAGTATGATAGATGAGTCTTCTGATGGAGGGAGATATGAGTGAGATTTACCTACCTAAACTAGGCTGGGTCACGGAGAGAAGTGATCAGTTTAACCTTTAGGGGACTCAATAATTTCAAACCCAAATTAGCTTCCTGATTCATGGCGAAATCAAGAGAAACTTTTCCCACCAAACTATGCTCTGTGATATTGATAACAATGACTAATATTTATGTGGCACTTTCTGTGTGCCAAGGCCTGGTTTCTAAGTGAAACCCACAAACTGTGAAGTATTATCATTATTATCTTCCAATTTACAGACAGGGAAACTGAGTCCCAAAATTTAAATAATCTCCTAGAAGCATTTATTAACAAATAATAGAGCCAGGATTTGAACCCAGGTAACCTCATTTCGGGGCTACATGCTTAATCATGTCATAACTGCTCACAAGGAAATTTAGGATTGAAATAGTATTTCATTGTATTGTTGGTAGAGACAGGGCTTCGCCGTGTTAGCCAGGATGGTCTCGATCTCCTGACTTCGTGATCCGCCCGCCTCGGCCTCCCAAAGTGCTGGGATTACAGGCGTGAGTCACCGTGCCCAGCCCAGTTCTTTTTTTTTTTTTTTTTTTTTTTTTGCTCTTGAGAATTCTAGAAGTCTTCTTGACTAGCTTAAACTAACAGCAAAGGGTTCTGTTGCATATTTCATATATACTGTACCAGAACTCATTGTCACAGTTCTAGTGACCAAATGTATATAGCTTCTAGGCTCCAACTGTAAATGTATACATTGACAAATTCTAATGTTATTTTAATCTACTCAGTGCACAGAAACACCTTTATATGTGCATGTGTTATTATGATAGCCCTCTTCCTCACTTGAGCAGAATTTTATTTTTGTCCCTTACCATGCTGCAACTCCTGTCCCAACTCTTCTAGATATACCCACAGGTATCTGCAGGCTGTGCCACTCTCCTGAATACAGTAAACTTGGCAGTGGAACAGACATGACGGCCTGTGCTTAAAGGAAGAAGGGCTACAGCATGCCCGGATCTTCACCACTTGCCCTAAGCTCCACACTGCTCTTCAATTATCCCATGGGCTTTCTTTTTTTCTCTAGGGTACTGGAACCTGGAAAGAAATTCCACCGTGACTTCCAACAACATATCTGGTTGCTATCTGGCTATGTTTCTGTCAGCCCCCTATGGGGTTGAATTGTTTTTGTAACATCCTTGAGCTGAACTTCTGACACAATCCTGACTTCTAACATTCGGTTTAACCAATCTATATATGGCATCCCCAAAATCATGATTTCTGGCATAACTTGGTTTTGTACATTGTCAGAATCATAATAGAGTCATTTATGTTTTTTTTTAAAAAAAATACAAACACAAACAAACTAACAAACGAAGCCTGACAAATAGAGCCAAGGAAGACCATAAAGGGATGGCTCTCATGCACAAATGCCTGCTAACAAAAACTATTACAAAAGACTCTGCAAAAGCCAAAACGTTGCACAAAGACCATCACAAACTTAAAAAGAAAATGCTTCTGAAATGATATCTGCCCAGCAACTGCCTGTCTAACCTCAGGCTGGTGCCATTCTTGTTATTGATCCTTGTAACCAAGGGTAGTTATCTCAATGCAATCATTTAAAAAAAAAAACCCACTTTCTTCCTTTACCTCCCTGAAAACTCATATAGTTTTATTATGGAATGCAAATTCCCACTGCAGTATATTCCCCTAAAAGTATTATTTTATTTTGGAGAACATCTCTCTGTTATTTAGGATGACAGTTTTGGATATCTCTTGATTGGCCTAGGATTTTTTCCAATGTGTTCTACTTTAGGCTTGGACACAGAACTTCTGGCATCTTTTTTTGCGGAACATAGCATTTTATTTTATTTATTTCGGTGAGTGTAACCTAGCAGCTTCCCTCAACCCAAAAGTACTATGACACTTGTTGGGGACAAATTGTGGAATTCATGTGTTTTGAAATCTCCATGTTGAGAGATTAATTATCTTAGACTGGGTTATCTCTTGCCTTCCTCAGCCTCACTCAAACTGTTTGTGATCACTCTCTGTACTGACCAGCATTACTGGAACCAGTAAGGGCCCATCCAAGAAGAATAGTAGAAGTTTCCTCCTCATTAACAAGAAGGATGATTTGGGGCTAGTAATAGTTTATGGCTGATATGGTTTGGCTGTGTCCCCACCCCAATCTCAACTTGAATTGTATCTCCCAGAATTCCCATGTGTTGTGAGAGGGGCCCAGGAGGAGGCAATTGAATCATGGGGCTGGTCTTTCCCATGCTGTTCTCGTGATAGTGAATAAGTCTCACGATATCTGATGGGTTTATCAGGGGTTTCCACTTTTGCTTCTTCACCTTTTTCTCTTGCCACCACCATGTAAGAAGTACCTTTTGCCTCCCACCATGATTCTGAGGCCACCCCAGCCATGTGGAACTGTAAGTCCAATTAAACCTCCTTTTGTTCCAGTTTCGGGTATGTCTTTTTTCTTTCTTTTTTTTTTTTTTATGAGATGGAGTCTCGCTCTGCCACCCAGGCTGGAGTGCAGTGGTGCTATCTCAGCTCACTGCAAGCTCCGCCTCCCAGGTTCACACCATTCTCCTGCCTCAGCCTCCCGAGTAGCTGGGACTCAGGCGCCCACCACCACACCTGGCTAATTTTTTGTATTTTTAGTAGAGACAGGGTTTCACCATGTTAGCCAGGATGGTCTCGATCTCCTGACCTCGTGATCTGCCCACCTTGGCCTCCCAAAGTGCTGGGATTACAGGTGTGAGCCACCGCGCCCGGCCTCGGGTATGTCTTTATCAACAGCGTGAAAATGAACTAATACAGTAAACTGGTACCAGTAGAGTGGGTTGTTGCTGAAAACATACCAGAAAATGTGGAAGCAACTTTGGAACTGGGTAACAGGCAGAGGTTGGAACAGTTTGGAGGGCTCAGAAGAAGACAGAAATATTTGGGAAAGTTTGGAACTTTTTAGAGACTTGTTGAGTGGCTTTGCCCAAAATGCTGATAGCAATATGGACATTAAGGTCCAGGCTGATGTGGTCTCAGATGGAGATCAGGAACTTATGGGGAACTGGAGCAAAGGTGACTCCTGTTATGCTTTAGCAAAAAGACTGGTGGCATTTTGCCCCAGCTCTAGAGATTTGTGGAACTTTGACCTTGAGAGAGATGATTTAGGGTATCTGGTGGAAGAAATTTCTAAGCAGGAAAGTACTCAAGAGGTGACTTGGGTACTGCTAAAGGCATTCAGTTTTATAAGGGAAGCAGAGCATAAAAGTTCAGAAAATTTGCAACCTGACAATGTGATAGAAAAGAAAAACCCATTTTCTGGGGAGAAATTCAAGCTGGCTGCAGAAATTTGCATAAGTAGCAAGGAGCCTAATATTAATCCCCAAGACCATGGGGAAAATGTCTCCAGGCCATGTCAGAGACTTTCATGGCAGCCCCTCCCATCACAGACCCAAAGGCCCAGGAGGAAAAAGTATTTTTCTGGGCCAAGCCCAGGGTCCCTGTGCTGTGTGCAGCCTAGGGACTTGGTATCTTGTGTCACAGCCTCTCCAGCCATGCCTGAAAAGGGCCAATGTAGAGCGTGGGCTGTGGCTTCAGAGGGTGAAGCCCCAAGCCTTGGCAGCTTCCACGTGTTGTTGAGCCTGTGGGTGTACAGAAGTCAAGAATTGAGGTTTGAGAACCTCCGCCTAGATTTCAGATGTATGGAAACACCTGGATGCCCAGGCAAAAGTTTGTTGCAGGGGCGGGACCCTCATGGAGAATCTCTGCTAGGGCAGCGTGGAAGAGAAATGTGGGATTGGAGGTCCCACACAGAGTCCCTACTGGGGCACTGCCTAGTGGAGCTGTGAGAAGAGGGCCACCATCCTCCAGACCCCAGAAAGGTAGATCCACCAACAGCTTGCACCATGCACCTGGAAAAGCCACAGACACTCAATGCCAGCCTGTGAAAGCATCCAGGAGGGAGATTGTACCCTGCAAAGCCACAGGGCCAGAGCTGCCCAAGACCATGGAACCCACCTCTTGCATCAGTGTGAACTGGATGTGAGACATGGAGTCAAAGGAGATCATTTTGAAGCTTTAACATTTGACTGCCCCACTGTATTTTGGACTTGCATGGGCCCTGTAACCCTTTTGTTTTGGCCAGTTTCTCCCATTTGGAATGGCCGTGTTTACCCAATACCTGTACCCCCATTGTATTTAGGAAGTAACTAGCTTGCTTTTGATTTCACAGGCTCATAGGCATAAGGGACTTGCCTTGTCTCAGATGAGACTTTGGACTGTGGACTTTTGGGTTAATGCTGAGATGAGTTAAGACTTTGGGGGACTCTTGGGAAGGCTCGATTGATTTTGAAATGTGAGGACATTAGATTTGGAGGGTCCAGGGGCAGAATGATATTGTTTTACTGTGTCTCCACTCAAATCTCAACTCAAATTTTATCTCCCAGAATTCTCATGTGTTGTGGGAGGGACTCCAGAGGAGGTAATTGAATCATGGGGGCTGGTTTTTCCCTTGGTATTCTTGTGATAGTGAATAAGTTTCACAAGATCTGATGGGTTTATCAGGGGTTTCCACTTTTACTTCTTCCTCCGTTTTCTCTTGCCACTGCCATTTAAGAAGTGCCTTTTGCCTCCTGCCATGATTCTGAGGTCACCTCAGCCATGTTTAACTGTAAGTCCAATTAAACCTCTGTTTGTTCCCAGTTTTCGATATGTCTTTATCAGCACCGTGAAAAAGAACTAATACAATGGCTGTCTGGAACCCAGTGCCAGAAGAGTATGTAGAACCTGACAGCCTGGGAGATAACTGGGCTGTAGCCACCCACCTTAACCCCCTTCCCTCCCATATGGGGCTAAGAATCATGAACTGGAGGCTTAAGCTCTGAACTCTACCTAATGAGTTAGGAAACTGGAATATAGTATACTTATCCCATTCCTGACATCTTTCTTTTTCCTGTGTGTAGTTTTCCTGACTTAGAGGCCAGCCCTATGGCCTGGCTGGTGGGTTTAGGGGAATCCCAAGGCTTATCAGGGATGGTGCTGATGATGGTAATGGTAGTGGTGTATACAGTTCTTGTGGTTCTGTTAATGGTAGCCATGGCAATGATAGCAGTGACTATGGAGATGGTCATGATGGTGATGGAAGCATTTACTTAGGGTTGTTTTTTTTTTTTTTTTTTTTTTTTTTTTGTAAAAGTTTTGGAAGCCTATCTCCCTTGAGTAGAACTTTGTTTTACTTTCATCTTGTATAGAATTGCTGTCTCTGTTAAGATCAATTTTTCCCATATAACGAGTACAGCTGCTTCTCACAAATACCAATAACATATTCTAAACTACTACTTTAGATCAGGCTTATCTCTAAGAGTGGCATGTGCCTGGATTATACTTTAGTTTTTCCCACAGTCCTTGGATTTTATTATCCCCATATTGCCCAGTCTGCAGAGAGGAGGTTGGGGCCTCCTGCCCTCTCCTCAGTTTCAGAGTCTCCAAATCACACCAGCCATACTCTTGGACCACAGTGCAGTAAAAATAAAGCTCAATATGGGAAGAAAATGGCTCAAAATCATACAACTAAATGGAAATTAAACAACCTGCTCATGAATGACTTTTGGTTAAATAACAAAATTAAGATATAAATCAAGAAATTATTTGAAACTAATGAAACAAAGACCCAACATACTGGAATCTATGAAACACAGCTAACACAGTGTTAAGCAGGAAATTCATAGTACTAAATGTCTACATCAAAAATTAAAAAGGTCTCAAATTACCAACATAACATCACAACTAGAGAAACAAGAGCAAACCAACCCTAAAGGTAGCAGAAGACAAGAAATCAACAAAATTATAGCCGAACTGAAGGAAACTGAGATGTGAAAAACCATACAAAAGAACAACTACTAGAGGAGTTTGCCTTTAGAAATAATAAGATAGATAGGTAGCTAAAAAGAAAAAAGAGAGAAGATCCAATTAAACACAATCAGAAATGACAAAAGGGATGTTACCACTGACCCCACAGAAATACAGAAAAACCCTCAGACACTGCTACTATAAACACTTCTATGCACACAAACTAGAAAACATAGAAGAAATGGATAAATTGCTGGAATAATACAACCCTCCAAGTTTTAACCAGAAAGATTATTGATTCCCTGAACAGACTAGTAATGAATTCTAAAATTCAATCACTAATAAAAAGCCTGCCAACCAGAAAATTCCAGGACCAAGTGGATTCACAGCCAAATTGTACCAGATTCATAAAGAAGAGCTGGTATAATTCCTACTGAAACTATTCTTTAACATTGCGGAGCAGGAACTCTTCTCTAACTTATTCCATGAGACCAGCTCATAGCAAAACTATGCTATAATCCTGATAGCAAAACCTGGCAGAGACACAACAGAAAAAAAAAAAAAACTTCAAGCCAATATGCTTAATGAACATCGATGCAAAAATACTCAGCAAACTACTACTAAACAGAATCCAGCAAGACATCAAAAAGATAATCCATTATGGTAAACTAGGCTTTAACCCCGGGATGCAGGATTGGTTCAACATACACAAACTAATAAATGTGATACACAACATGAACAGAACAAAAAACAAAAACCACATGATTATCTCAATAGATGCAGAAAAAGGCTTTCAATAAAATTCAGTGTCCCTCTATATTAAAAACCCTCAAACAACTAGGCATTGAAGGAACATACCTCAAAATAACAAGAGCCATCTATGACAAACCCACAGCCACCATCATACTGGGTGGACAAAAGTTGGAAGCATTCCTTTTGTAAACTTAAACAATATAAGGATGTCCTCCCTCATCACTCCTGTTCAACATAGTACTGGGTGTCCTGACCAGAGCAATCAGGCAAGAAAAAGAAATGAAAGGCATCCAAACAGGAAGAGAGGAAGTCAACCTATCCCTGTTTGCAGACAATAGGATTCTGTACCTAGAAAATACCTAGTCTCTGCCCTGAAGCTCCATGATCTGATAAACCACTTCAGAAAAGTTTCATGATACAAAATCAATATACAAAAATAACCAGCATATCTATACACACACACACACACACACACACACACACACACACACACAAAATCCAAGATGGGAACCAAATCAATAATGTAATCCCATTCACAGTAGCCACAAAAAGAATAAAATACCTAGGAATTCAGCTAACCAGGTAGATGAAAGATCTCTACAAATGAGACTTATAAAACACTACTCAAAGAAATCATAGATGACAGAAAAAAATGGAAAAACATTCCATGGTCATGGATGGAAAGAATCAATATCATTAAAATGGCAACACTGCCCAAAGCAATTTACACATTCGATGCTGTATTTATCAAACTACCAATTACATTATTCACAGAACTAGAAAATAACTTTTAAAATTCATATTGGAACCAAAAAAGAGCCCAAATAATCAAGGCAATCCTAAGCAAAAAGAACAAAGCTAGAGGCATCACATTACCCAACTTCAAGCTATACTACAAAGCTACAGTAATCAAAATGGCATGGCACTAGTACAAACACAGACACACAGACCAAGGGAACAGAACAGAGAGCTCAGAAATAATGCCACACACCTAAAACCATCTGACCTTCGACAAAGCAACTCAAGATGGATTAATGAGTTAAATGTAAAACCTGAAACTATAAAGATCTATGAAGACAACCTAGGCAACACCACGCTGAACATAAGAATGGGCAAATATTTAATGACAAAGATGCCAAAGGGAATTGCAACAAAAGCAAAAATTGACAAAAGTTATCTAATTAAACTTAAGAGCTTCTGCACAGCAAAAGAAACTATCAAGAGAGTAAACAGGCAACCTACAGAATGGTAGAAAATATTTGCAATATTTGCATCTGACAAATGTCTAATAGCCAGAATTTATTAAGAACTTAAACCAGTTAAGAAGCAAAAAACAACCCCATTAAAAGGCAGGCAAATGACATGAACATACACTTTTCAAAAGAAGACATACACGCAGCCAACAAGCATATGAAAAAATTCTCAACAGCACTAAAAATCAGAGAAATGAAAATCAAAACCACAGTGTGATACCATCTCACACCAGCCTGAATGACTATTATTTTTAAAAAAATCAAAAAAGAACAGATGCTGGCCAGTTGTGGAGAAAAGGGAATACTTACACACTGGTGGTTGGAATGTAAATTAGTTCAGCCATTGTGGAAAGCAGGTTGGAAATTTCTCAAAGAATTTAAAAGACAACTACCGTCTTACCCAGCATAAAAGAAAATAAATAATTCTACCAAAAAGACACATGCATACATATGTTCATCACAGCAGTATTCACAATAGCAAAGACATTGCATCAACTTAATTGCCATCAATGGTAAACTGGTTAAAGAAAGTGTGGGTGTGGTACATATATACCATGGAATACTACACAGCCATAAAAAAGAACAAAATCGTGTTCTTTGCAGGACACGATTAGTTATCCTTTAGTTAGTTATCCTAACTAAAGCAAACTAAAACAGAAAAAGAAAGCCAAATATCGTATATTCTCACTTATAAGTGGGAGCTAAACACTGTGCATTTGGACACAAAGAAGGGAACAATAGACACCAGAGCCTACTTAAGGGTGGAGGGAAGGGAGGAGGATAAGGACCATTTGAATCCTTTCCCCATTGCTTGTTTTTGTCAGGTTTTCACAGATCAGATGGTAGTAGATGTGTGGTGTTATTTCTAAAACCTCTGTTCTGTTCCATTGGTCTATATATCTGTTTTGGTACCAGTACCATGCTGTTTTGGTTACTGTAGTATAGTTCGAAGTCAGGTAGCATTGCCTCCAGCTTTGTTCTTTTTGCTTAGGATCGTCTTGGCTATACAGGCTCTTTTTTGGATCCATAGGAAATTTAAAGTAGTTTTTTCTAGTTCTGTGAAGAAAATCACAGATAGCTTCATTGGAATATCATTGAATGTATAAATTATTTTGGGCAGTATGGCCATTTTCACAATATTGATTCTTCTTATCCAAGAGCATGGAATTTTTTTCTATTTGTTTGTGTTTTCTCTTTTCTTGAGCAGTCGTTTGTAGTTCTCCTTGAAAAGGTCCTTCACGTCCCTTGTAAGTTGTATTTCTTGGTATTTTATTTTCTTTATAGCAATTGTGAATGGGAGTTTACTCATGATTTAGCTCTCTGCTTGTCTGTTATTGGTGTATAGGAATGTTTGTGATTTTTGCACACTGATTTTGTATCCTGAGACTTTGCTGAAGCTGTTTAACAGCTTAAGGAGTTTTTGGGCTGAGACTATGGGGTTTTCTAAATATACAATCGTGTCATCTGCAGACAGAGGCAATTTGACTTCCTCTCTTCCTATTTGAATACCCTTTATTTCTTTCTCTTGCCTGATTGCTCTGGCCAGAACTTCCAGAGCCTTTGGACTAATGGCAGAGTTTAGATCAGAGGGTCTTAGAGTAAAGTGAGAAGCTAAAGTGGAGTCAGAGTACATAGTGGGGCCAGGCTCAGGCAGGTAGGTGCTATCAGGAGATTGGATTACAAGGACTGGGCCTGAGAAAATGAGCACAGGCTGTAGTAATGGATCCAAAGGAAAGGGTCAGATCATAGAGAGGAATTCAATGGAGAAGGGCATGGGGAAAGGCAGAAGCGAGCATGTGGAGATTTGGAACAGGAAAGAGGGCACTCCTCACTTAACTGAAATTTAATTATACAAAATAGTCACACCAACACTTAATTTACCCTTGACTTTAAAATCTAATCACTCTTGCAAGACCCTGGGGACCCACATTTCTTCCAGAGATCGTTGCAACCCTGAGATCAGGAGATACCCTCATGAATCCACTCCAACAGGGCTTTCAGTCAGACAGAGATACGTGGAGTCCTGGCAGAGCTGCAGCTCAGACACACATGAAGTCTTGAAAGCTCTTGATCCCTGGGCATCCTGGCAACAGCCGCTGCAGCTCCAGCAAAGAGGGAGATCAGCCTGTCTTATGCAACCCCAGGAAAGGGGCTGAGTCCAGGGTGCTGAGCAGCCTTGCTTCCATGGCATCTTGCAGGATAAGACCCACTGAACTAGGATTCCAGCCATGCACTGGCTGTGTACTCCAGCCAGTACCAGCACAGCAACTGCCTGAAATGGAGCTCCCAAAAGGAGGGGCAGGTACCATTTTTGCTGTTTCCTGGCCTTCACTACTGCTGCCTTTGGGATCTAAAAAGTCCAAGGGGATTGGGGACTAGAGCAGATCCACGGCACAGCATGGCCAGACTGTGGAGTAGCATGAAACAGCCAGACTGTTTTATATGGATCCCTGATCCTGTTTCTCCTCACTGGGCAGGACCTCCCAAGAAGGGACTCCAGCTACAACCACCAGGGTTCTCAGACCAGCAGGAACTCTGCATCTCCCTTGAGAGGGAGCTACCAGAAGCAGGGGTGGGCTGTCATCTTTGCTGTTTTGCAGTCTTCACAGCTATTGCCTTTGGTCTCTGGAGAGTCTAAGGTGAATAGGAACTGGAGTGGATCCCCAGCAAAGTGCAGCCACCCTGTGGAAAAGTGGCCAGACTGTTTTTTACATGGGTCTCTTATCTGTTTCTCCTCAATGGATAGGACCTCCCAACCTCGGACTCCAGCCACCCCTGCCGCGTTCTCAGGTGGGCAGAGGCTCTGCATCTCCCTGAGATTCAGCTCCCAGAAGGAGGGGCAGGCAGCTGTCTTTGCCATTTCACAGCCTTCACTTTGCTTCTTCTGGGCTCTGGAGAGTATAAGGGGGAAGTGGGGCTGATGTGGATCCCCAGCACAGTACAGCCACTACCCAGAAAAGTGGCCAGACTGTCCTCCACACAGATTCTGGACCTCATTTCTCATTGGGCGGGGCCTCCTGACCTGGGACTCCAGTGCAACTACCCTGCCCCTGCCTGATCACCTCAATCAGGGGTGGGTGAAGACTTCTCTTATGAGGAAATCCCAGAGTCAACTCACAACTTCTTCATCATTGCAGCTGTAGTTGTACCACCCTAACTGCCCTCAGGCTGGAGAAGGAACGAAGGGCCTAGTTGCTATGCTGGCACCTCCAGCACCAACCACCACTTGGAGAGGATTCCAGTGTCCCCAAACTGGGAGCCCACACCCCCTACTCTCCACCAGGTGGAGACCCCACTCAGGACCACATAACAACTGCCCCATCCATGACTGAGCATACCCACTGGTAGTGGCTTTGAGTTTCTGTGGGGAGAGACTTCCAGAGACAACCAAAACACCTCTGTCATTATCACAGCAGTGGTTCTGCTCCTACTGCCATTGGTCCGGGTTAAAAATAAAGAGCCTAAGGGTCACACCAGAGCTTACAGAACACCACAGTCACCATACAGAAAGAAGACAGTCTCTCCTCCCTGTGAGCTCCCAACCCTCAACTTCTCTACAAGTGGAGTTCCCAGCTCAGGCCTACAATATGGGTACCCCACCAGCTGGATGAACACTCCTCATTGCAGCGGCTCCTTTTCTCTCAAAGGTATAGCTCCCAGGGGCAACTGAAAGCCCTTCTACCGCTGCTTCTGTAGAGATACTGCCCCTGCTGCCCTTGGACTGGGAAAGGAGCAAAGACTGTAAGTGCCTTATCTACACCTCCAGCAACCTGCAGTTACCCTAAGAAGAGGAGGCCATTCTGTCTCCCACAGGTCCCAACCACCTACCTGCTCATCCTCAAACAGGTCCCCCTTTTTGGCCAGGGCCCACAGCACAGCACCCCATGCTAGGCCAATCACACTGATTGGTTGCAGCTCCACATCTCCCTGCAGTGGAGCCCCAGGAGAAAAGCAATAGACTCTTGGCCACGACCACTGTTAACATGCCTTCCTCTGCTGCCTCCAAGTTGAGGAGGGAACATAAACTTTGAGATTACCCCAGAGCTGTGATGTGCAGCCTGAAGTGCCAAGCTGTGAACTGCAGCCAGCACTCAGGTGGGAGAGGAGCCCACAATTTCAGAGCATTGATAGGGAGAACAGCTGCAACTGTGAAAAAATATAGAGGAGCCACATGACAGAACAAGAGCCTACCTACTGACCATTACACTTAAGTGCCATACAATGGATTACACCCCAAACTTTACACACCAAAAATACTTTGCTAACTTACTTCCTGTGAAACCTACAAATAAAGACCCTGCACAAAGCCTCAGCCCTCTGGAAAAAGCCAGAAAAGATTTCTACTGACTGTACTCAATCTACACCAAAGACAAAGGAACATCCACAGGATTAGAAAGAAGCAGTGAAAGAACTCTGGCAACTCAAATGGCCAAAGTGTCTTCTGTCCTCCACACGAGAGCACTAGTTCTCCAGAAAGGGTTCTTAACCAGGCTGAAATGCCTGAAATGACAGAAACAGAATTCAGAATATTGATAGGGGTGTAGACTAGAGAGGGAAAATGGCAGATAGGAGTCAAGACTAAATTGCAGCTCCCCCTCAGATGGACAGAGCAGTGTGTGCAGACTCATCATGAACTTTAGCTCCAGAACTACTGCAGGAATGTACCAGGAAATCCTAGAGAATCCACAGACCCTCTGAAGGAAGCAGGAAGCAGATTGCTTCTTCAGAACGTGGGAGACAGCCCAAATACTGTGAGTGCCCAAACTGTGAAAGTGGGAAAAGGGGATCATCTGCCCTCGAACACAGATTCTCACTGGGGAACCTGAAGGTCTAGATCATGGGAAAAGGGTTTGACCTTACCTGGAGCTGAGTCAATTTAGAGAGCTGAGCAAAATACAGTAGAGGAAGCAGCGAGAATAGCCTTGTGGGTTTTCTGGGTCCCCAGAGAAGCCATTTCTCATTTGTCACACGGGTCCTTAGGAAGGACTGCTGGATGAACTGGGAAAAGATCACAGGGAGAAGGAAACTTCAAGCTGAACTTTGTAACAATTCCAACCGAACTCAAAGTCTCCTGGCCAGAACTCACGGGGTGTGAATCCAGTGTGCAGACTCAACAGGCAGGGAGGCACAAAAGCCCTGCTTGCTTTCTTAGCTGGAGGCTGGTAGCTTGGAGCAAGTTCTCAGCCTTGCTTGCCCACAGCCTGGAAACAAACTCAGTGCTGGGGAGTTCACAGTGGGAGTGAGACCAACCTTTAGGGTTGAATAGGAGCTGGATAAGGCCTGTAACTGCCAGCTTATCCTCACTTCCCTGACAACCTGCATGACACAGCAGAGGCAGCCATAGTCCACCTGGGAACATAACTCCATTGGACTGAGAATCAAAACCCCTCCCCCACAGCAGCCACAGTAAGTCCTGCCCAAGGAGAGTCTGAGCTCTGACATACCTAACCCTGCCCCTGCCTGATGGTCCTTCCCTATCAACCAGCCCTGATAGTTGAGGACAAAGGGCATAGTCTCTTGGGAGTTCCAGGGCCCTGCCCACCACCTGATCCTCCCTACACTACCACAGCTGATGCTCTCTTGAAAGCACCACCTCCTGGTAGGACAACCAGCAAAAACTAGTGTATTAAACAATTACAACTAAGGACCCTCACAGAGTCCATTTCACTCCTGTGTTGCCTTCACCACAGCAGGTGCTGGTATCCACAACTGAGAGACCTGAAGATGGTTCACATCACAGGACTCTGTGCAGACAACCCCCAGTACCAGCCAGGAGACTGGTAGCCCTACTGAGTGGCTAGATCCAGAAGAGAAATGACAATAACTACAGTTTGGCTCTCAGGAAACCACATCCCTAGGAAAAGGGGAAGAGTACTAGATTAAGGGAGCACCTCGTGGGACAAAAGAATCTGAACAGCAGCCTTCAGCCCCAGATCTTCCCTCTGACATAGCCTTCAAATGAGAAGGAACTAGAAAAACAATTCTGGTAATATGACAAAACAAGGTTATTTAACACTCCCCAAAAAATTACACTAGGTCACCAGCAATGGATCCAAACCAAAAATGCATTCCCAATTTGCCTGAAAAAGAATTCAGATGGTCGATTATTAAGCTAATCAAGGAGGCACGAGAGAAAGGTGAAGTCCAATTTAAGAAAAAAAATTTTTTAAATGATACAAGATATGAGGGGAGAAATCTTCAGTGAAATACATAGCATAAATAAAAAAACAATCACAACTTCAGGAAATAAAGGACACACTTAGAGAAATGTAAAATGTACTGGAAAATCTCAGCAATAGAATCGAACAAGGAGAAGAAAGAACTTCAGAGCTTGAAGACAAGGTTTTTAAATGAACCCAGTCCAACAAAGACAAAGAAAAAAGAATTTTTAAAAAATGAACAAAGCCTCCAAGTACCCAGAAGAAATTTAATCCCTTAACAGATTAATAAGAAGCTCCACAACTGAATCAGTAATAAATAGCCTACTAACAACAACAAAAAAAGGCCAGGACAAGATGGATTCACAGCCAAATTCTACCAGATGTACAAAGAAAAGCTGCTACCATTCCAACTGACACTATTCCAAAAAATTGAGGATGGAGGACTTCTTCCCACCTCACTCCGTTAGGCCAGCATCATCCTGACATCAAAACCTGGAAGATACACACAAACAAACAAACAAACAAAATCTTCAGGCCAGTATTCCTTATGAACATAGATGCAGAAATCCTCAACAAAATACTAGCAAACTGTATCCAATAGCACATCAAAATCTAATTCACCATAACCAAGTAGGCTTTATACCTGGGATGTAAAGTTTGTTCAACATATGCAAATGAATTAATATGTTCATCACATAAACAAAAATAAAGACAAAAGCCACATGATTATCTTAATAAATTAAGAAAAGGCTTTCAATAAAATACAACATTCCTTCATGTTAAAGACCCTAAATAAACTAGTCATTGAAGGAACATATTTCAAAATAATAACAGCTATCTATGACAAACCAACAGCTAACTTTATATTGCATGGGCCAAAGCTGGAAATATTCCCGTTGAAAACAGGAACAAGACAAATATGAACTGTCTCATTCAACATAGTATTGTAAGTCCTAATCAGATCAATCAGGCAAGCGAAAGAAATAAAACGTACTCAAATAGGAAGAAAGGAAGTCAAACTACCCCTGTTGGTAGACAACATGATTCTATGTCTAGAAAATATGATAGTCTGCCCCAAAGCCCCATGAATTCATAAATAACTTCAGCAATGTTTTAGGACAGAAAATCAGTGTACAAAATTCAGTAGCATACACCAACAACATCTAAATTCAGGGTGAAAACAGGAACACAATCCCATTTACATTTGCCACAAAAAGAATAAAATACCTAGGAATACAGCTAACCATGGAGTTGAAATATCTCTACAATGAAAATTAACAAAACGCTGCTCAAAGAAATTAGAGATGACACCAAAAAACGGGAAAATATTACATGCTCATGAATAGGAAGAATAAATATTGTTAAAATGGCCATAATGCCCAAAGCAATTCATAGATTCAACCCTATTTATATCTAATTACCAATGACAGTTTTCACACAACCAGAAAAAACTATTTTAAAATTCATATGGAACCAAAAAAGAGCCCAAATAGCCAAAGCAATCCTAAGCAAAAAGAACAAAGCTGGAGGCATCACATCACTCAATTTCAAACTATATCATAAGGCTGCATGGTACTGATACAAAAACAGACACATAGACCAATGGAGCAGAATAGAGTCCAGAAATAATAATGCACACCTACAACCATCTGATCTTTGACAAAGATGACAAAAACAAGCAATGGGGAAAGGACTTCCAGTTCAATAAATGGTGCCAGGATAACTGGCTAGCCATCTGCAGAGGAGTGAAACTGGACCTCTTCCTTACACTATATACAAAATCAACTCAAGATAAATTAAAGACTTAAATGTAGAACCTAAAACTATAAAAACCCTGGAAGGTAACCTAGGAAATACCATTCTGGACATAAGACCTGGCAAAGATTTCATGATGAAGATGCCAAAGGCAATTGCAACAAAAACAAAAATTGACAAATGAGACCTAACTAAAGAGCTTTTGCACCACAAAAGGAGCTATCAACAGAGTGAACAGACAACCTACAGAATGGGAGAAAATATTTGCAAACTATACATCTGACAAAGGTCTAATATCCAGAATCTATAAAGAACTTAGTTTTACAAGCAAAAAACAAACAACCCCGTTAAAAAGTGGGCAAAGAACATGAAGAGATATTTTTCAAAAGCAGACATAGATGTGGCCAAAATTTGAAAAAAAATGCTCATATTACTGATCATTAGAGAAATTCAAATTAAAACCACAATTGGCTATCATCTCACACCAGTCAGAATGGCTATTACTAAAAAGTCAAAAAATAACAGATGCTGGCAAGGTTGTGGAGAAAAAGGAATGCTTATACACTGTTTGTGGGAAGGTACGTTAGTTCAACTATTGTAGAAGACAGCGTGACGATTCCTCAAAGACCTAAAAACAGAACTACCATTTGACTCAGCAATCCCATTATTGGTCGTATACCCAAAGAGATATAAATTATTCTACCATAAAGACACATGGACATGTATGTTTATTGCAGCACTATTCACAATAGCAAAGACAGGGAATCAACCTAAATCCCCATCAACAGTAGACTGGGTAATGAAAATGTGGTACATATACACCATGGAATACTGTGCAACCATAAAAATGAATGAGATCATGTCCTTTGCAGGAATATGGGTGGAGCTGGAGGCCATTATCTTTAGCAAACTAATGCAGGAAGTTTGCTAAACTAACTCCAACATGTTCTCACTAATAAGTTGGAGCTAAATGAGAACAAATGGTCACAAAAAGGGGAATAACACACACTGGGGCCTACATGAGGGAGGAGGTTGGAAGGAGGGACAGCATCAGGAAAAATAACTATCGGGTGTAGAGAAAAGAGAGATCAGACTGTTACTGTGTCTATGTAGAAAAGGAAGACATAAGAAACTCCATTTTGATTTGTACCCTGAACAATTGTTTTGCCCTGAGATGCTGTTAATCTGTAACTTTGCCCCAACCTTGAGCTCACAGAAACATGTGTTGTATGGAATCAAGGTTTAAAGGATCTAGTCTGTGCAGGATGTGCCTTGTTAACAATATGTTTACAGGCAGTACGCTTGGTAAAAGTCATCACCATTCTCCATTCTCGATAAACCAGGGGCACAATGCACTGTGGAAAGCTGCAGGGACCTCTGCCCAGAAAGCCAGATATTGTCTAAGGTTTCTCCCCACTGAGATAGCCTGAGATATGGCCTCGTGGGACAGGAAAGACCTGACCATCCCCTGGCCCGACACCCGTGAAGGGTCTGTGCTGAGGAGGATTAGTAAAAGAGGAAGGCCTCTTGCAGTTGAGATAAGAGGGAGGCCTCTGTCTCCTGCCTGCCCCTGGGAACTGAATTTCTCAGTATAAAACCTGATTGTACATTCATTCTATTCTGAGATAGGAGAAAACTGCCCTGTGGCTGGAGGCGAGATATGCTGGCGGCAATGCTGCTCTGGTACTCTTTACTACACTGAGATGTTTGGGTGGAGAGAAGCATAAGTCTGGCCTACATGCACATCCAGGCATAGTACCTTCCCTTGAACTTATTTGTGACACAGATTCCTTTGCTCACATGTTTTCTCGCTGACCATCTCCCCACTCTCACCCTGTTCTCCTGCTGCATTCCTCTTGCTGAGATAGTGAAAATGGTAATCAATAAATACTGAGGAATCTCAGAGACCAGTGCCAGTGCGGGTCCTCCGAATGCTGAGTGCTGGTCCCCTGGGCCCACTGTTCTTTCTCTATACTTTGTCTCTGTGTCTTTTTTCTTTTCTCAGTCTCTCGTCCCACCTGACGAGAAATACCCACAGGTGTGGAGGGGCTGGCCCCCTTCAATCAGGTACTAATGCTTATTATCTGAGTATTAAAATGGTCTATACACCAAACCCCCATGACACGAGTTTGCCTATATTAACAAACCTGCACATGTACCCTAAAGCTAAAGTGAAAGTTAAAAAAATTTTTGTAAATCTAATCACCCACCAACTTGCACCACATGAAACATGACTTTATTATTTCATTTAATCCTTACAAGAACAAACAATTCCAAACACATATAGAGGCACACTTTTGAATTTTTTATAGATACCTCACTTCAACACTAGGAATTTGATGGTCATCTTATAAACATATGGTTTGAATAGCTAGACATCTGCACATAGCCATTTCTTTAGTCTTGATGAGTATTTCTCAAACCTTCTGGTGTATGTGTATTATTGAACAGGGCTATATTTATGAAACCATATATATTGTGCATTATGGTTGAGTTATGGTAGTTCCAAAGGTAATTGCAACTTACATGCTTTTTCATTTTGCATGTGGACTTTATTACTTAACCACTTCAAGAGTCAGTATTCAAGGAAACATACTGGATGTGAAGCAACTGGAAACATGGAGACCAGTAATGAGGGAACCAGTGATTTAGACGAAACAGGAGGGTGTAGTTTGAGACAGAATGCAGGGAGTGGTTTACACTTAAAGCTTCAAACCACCACTAAATTAGTGAAGGATATAAGAATGGTGAAGGGACCGAGTCCAGAGCTCCAGTTTGGGCAAGAGAATACTTCCAGAGGGAGAATATTAGAATGTAGAAGTAGAAAGAGCTGTTTAGAGTTGGCCTGCATACCAGTTGCACCCTTCCCTGTAATTCCGGCTGGTTCTGCAGTTAACTTTCTCTTGCCTGTCTCTTATTAGGGTTTCCATGTACTTAAGTGTTTTCTCTGTTTTGCGCCCCTGAGCACTCCAATGTAGAATTTAGCCACTTCACCAGTTTTCACTCCAAAAGAAATACACTCCAAATATTGTGTGATTTTTTTCAGACTTTACTGAAAATTATTTTGAGGGTATCAGGACAACTAAATACTATCCTGCTAGATTCAACCCCTCTCCTCCCTACACAAACACACATTTCAATTTTCTCTTTCTCTTTCTTTCCTCCTTTCTATTTCTTCTCCTCACCACCAACCTCACCCACCTGGGCACTGAAAGGGACTGAAGATTCACTAGTCTTAGTGAAGGTCAAATACATTTGCAAACGAACCAAGAACTTGATGCCATTCTTAGATGATAAAGTGTAGCACACTAGGAGACCTGGCAGAGAATGTGGCAAGTGAGTTTCATAAAGGAAAAGTATTCCCAAGGGATTATTGTGAAAAGATGCCAGATTAGCATTCTCCCTGAAAAACAAAATGTGTTACTCCCTGCCTGAAGCCCACAATGACATTAAGCTTGTAAATTGACAGAGAACATAAAGTTATTGCAACCCTACTTTGGAATACATAATGTGACAAACCAATAAACAATTTTGGAAATGTAGTTTGAGCACAGAGTTTTGTGAATTTTCAAAGTATTTCAGTTGTTTGAGGGGACAACCAAAGTAGAAGATTTGGAATTAGGGCTATCTGTAAAAATCTAGGATATATGGTCTCGACAGTGTCTGCGATGAGAGTGGAATGTGAAATCACAGAGACCTTCAAGTGGTTAATGAGGAGCTGCTTAATGCCCTTAGCAGAATTATAGTATGACTTTTATCTTAGACACTAGGTCTGAGGCCAGAGCTCAAGATCATGAGCTCTGGGACAGATGTCAAACTTAGGCATAAATAAAGTCTAGAGATCCAGATAAAAGAAGTTGACTGGTAACAACAGTGATGACAATAAGGAAAATAGAAAATTGGTTAAAGGGGACCAAATAACTAATTATGGTCTATGAGTGGTGAACAGAAGTGCTGTGTGCATCATTTCCAGACTGGAATATGAGATACTCCACAGTACCCTTATGTCTTCTGTCTCAGTGATTGTAAAAATACATAAAGGGACCTCCATCCATCTAGGTCTCTGAGTGACTAAGATGAGCACAACCCCAAAGATGATATATTGGACATTGAGCTTGCATGGCAAGTAAATTTTTGTTATATTAAATCAGTGAAATCCTGGAGTTATTACTATCACATAACTCAGTCTCTCCTGGTTACTCTTGATGCCTTAATTAATTTAAAAATTGCTAATTAAGGAAAGTATTCATTGGGTTCCTACTGTGATCCAGGCATAGTTCTGGATGCTGGGGATACAGCAGTGAACAAAACAAAAGTTCTTGCCATCATGCAAGTCATAGCCTAATATGAGAGATAGTCATAACAAAATCAAATAAGTACATATTTTAATGTCAAGTAATAATAAATACTAAAAATTATATAAATAGTAAAAATAATACAATGACTAAATGATGAAAATAAAGCAGAGTAAGAGGAGAGAGTTATGGGTAATGATATTTTGATACTGTAGTCAGATTACATCTCTATGAAGCTTCAATTTGAGCAAGGTTTTGAATGAAGTAAGGAATTAAACCATGAAAACACAGTAGAAATGTTCCAGATAGAAGGCACTGCAAAGGCATCAAAGAAGGAAAAGAATTGGTGTGTTCAAGAGATCAATAAGCCCTTGTGGCTGGGATACAGTGAGCAGGGGAGAGAATGGAAAACTAGATTGAAGAATTATCCAAGAAGTCAGATCATGTAGGGCTTTTTAGGTCATGGTAAGGACTTTGAATCCTGTTATTTATTTAATTCTCACTATGGGATGGGCCCTGCACTAAGACTTTACATGCTTTATCTCATTTAGTCATAACAACTCTATGAAACAATTACTGTTACTATTTCAATTCTAAAGATGAAGGTGAGGTTCAGAAGGGTTAAATGATTCCCCAAGACCACAAGACTAGTAAGAAGTAGAGGCAAATTTGAAACACAGACACTATTACTCCAGAGCCCGTACTCCCACCCCCATCATATGCTGTTTTCTTATATAGATAATCCATTTTTTTTTTTTTAACTTTTAAGTTCAGGGGTACATGTGCAGGTTTTTATTTATTTGTTTATTTATTTTTCAAAATATCTCATTTTTATTTCAAATAAATGAATTTCTATTGATTACATTTTTTTATTATTATTATACTTTAAGTTCTAGGGTACATGTGCATAACGTGCAGGTTTGTTACATATGTATACTTGTGCCATGTTGCTGTGCTGCACCCATCAACTCGTCAGCACCCATCAACCCGTCATTTACATCAGGTATAACTCCCAATGCAATCCCTCCCCCCTCCCCCCTCCCCATGATAGGCCCCGGTGTGTGATGTCCCCCTTCCCGAGTCCAAGTGATCTCATTGTTCAGTTCCCACCTATGAGTGAGAACTTGCGGTGTTTGGTTTTCTGTTCTTGTGATAGTTTGCTGAGAATGATGGTTTCCAGCTGCACCCATGTCCCTACAAAGGACACAAACTCATCCTTTTTGATGGCTGCATAGTATTCCATGGTGTATATGTGCCACATTTTCTTAATCCAGTCTGTCACTGATGGACATTTGGGTTGATTCCAAGTCTTTGCTATTGTGAATAGTGCCGAAATAAACATACGTGTGCATGTGTCTTTATAGCAGCATGATTTATAATCCTTTGGGTATATCCCCAGTAATGGGATGGCTGGGTCATATGGTACATCTAGTTCTAGATCCTTGAGGAATCGCCATACTGTTTTCCATAATGGGTGAACTAGTTTACAATCCCACCAAAAGTGTAAAAGTATTCCTGTTTCTCCACATCCTCTCCAGCACCTGTTGTTTCCTGACTTTTGAATGATTGCCATTCAATGATTGCCAGGTAGCGTGATGCCTCCAGCTTTGTTCTTTTGACTTAGGATTGTCTTGGAGATGCGGGCTCTTTTTTGGTTCCATATGAACTTTAAAGCAGTTTTTTCCAATTCTGTGAAGAAACTCGTTGGTAGCTTGATGGGGATGGCATTGAATCTATAAATAACCTTGGGCAGTATGGCCATTTTCACTATATTGATTCTTCCTATCCATGAGCATGGTATGTTCTTCCATTTGTTTGTGTCCTCTTTTATTTCACTGAGCAGTGGTTTGTAGTTCTCCTTGAAGAGGTCCTTTACATCCCTTGTAAGTTGGATTACGAGGTATTTTATTCTCTTTGAAGCAATTGTGAATGGAAGTTCATTCATGATTTGGCTCTCTGTTTGTCTGTTACTGGTGTATAAGAATGCTTGTGATTTTTGCACATTAATTTTGTATACTGAGACTTTGCTGAAGTTGCTTATCAGCTTAAGGAGATTTTGGGCTGAGACAATGGAGTTTTCTAAATATCCAATCATGTCATCTGCAAAGAGGGACAATTTGACTTCTTCTTTTCCTAACTGAATACCCTTGATTTCTTTCTCTTGCCTGATTGCCCTAGCCAGAACTTCCAACACTATGTTGAATAGGAGTGGTGAGAGAGGGCATCCCTGTCTTGTGCCAGTTTTCAAAGGGAATTTTTCCAGTTTTTGCCCATTCAATATGATATTGGCTGTGGGTTTGTCATAAATAGCTCTTATGATTTTGAGGTACGTTCCATCAATACCGAATTTATTGAGCGTTTTTAGCATGAAGGGCTGTTGAATTTTGTCAAAAGCCTTTTCTGCATCTATTGAGATAATCATGTGGTTCTTGTCTTTGGTTCTGTTTATATGCTGGATTATGTTTATTGATTTGCGAATGTTGAACCAGCCTTGCATCCCAGGGATGAAGCCCACTTGATCATGGTGGATAAGCTTTTTGATGTGCTGCTGAATCCGGTTTGCCAGTATTTTATTGGGGATTTTTGCATCGATGTTCATCAGGGATATTGGTCTAAAATTCTCTTTTTTTTGTTGTGTCTCTGCCAGGCTTTGGTATCAGGATGATGTTGGCCTCATAAAATGAGTTAGGGAGGATTCCCTCTTTTTCTATTGATTGGAAAAGTTTCAGAAGGAATGGTACCAGCTCCTCCTTGTACCTCTGGTAGAATTCAGCTGTGAATCCATCTGGTCCTGGACTTTTTTTGGTTGGTAGGCTATTATTGCCTCAATTTCAGAGCCTGCTATTGGTCTATTCAGGGATTCAACTTCTTCCTGGTTTAGTCTTGGAAGAGTGTAAGTGTCCAGGAAATTATCCATTTCTTCTAGATTTTCTAGTTTATTTGCGTAGAGGTGTTTATAGTATTCTCTGATGGTAGTTTGTATTTCTGTGGGGTAGGTGGTGATATCCCCTTTATCATTTTTTATTGCATCTATTTGATTCTTCTCTCTTTTCTTCTTTATTAGTCTTGCTAGCGGTCTGTCAATTTTGTTGATCTTTTCAAAAAACCAACTCCTGGATTCATTGATTTTTTGGAGGGCTTTTTGTGTCTCTATCTCCTTCAGTTCTGCTCTGATCTTAGTTATTTCTTCCCTTCTACTAGGTTTTGAATGTGTTTGCTCTTGCTTCTGTAGTTCTTTTAATTGTGATGTTAGAGTGTCAATTTTAGATCTTTCCTGCTTTCTCTTGTGGGCATTTAGTGCTATAAATTTCCCTCTACACACTGCTTTAAATGTGTCCCAGATATTCTGGCATGTTGTATCTTTGTTCTCATTGGTTTCAAAGAACATCTTTATTTCTGCCTTCATTTCTTTATGTACCCAGTAGTCATTCAGGAGCAGGTTGTTCAGTTTCCATGTAGTTGAGCGGTTTTGATTGAGTTTCTTAGTCCTGAGTTCTAGTTTGATTGCACTGTGGTCTGAGAGACAGTTTGTTATAATTTCTGTTCTTGTACATTTGCTGAGGAGTGCTTTACTTCCAATTATGTGGTCAATTTTGGAATAAGTGCGATGTGGTGCTGAGAAGAATGTATATTCTGTTGATTTGGGGTGGAGAGTTCTATAGATGTCTATTAGGTCTGCTTGCTGCAGAGATGAGTTCAATTCCTGGATATCCTTGTTAACTTTCTGTCTCGTTGATCTGTCTAATGTTGACAGTGGAGTGTTGAAGTCTCCCATTATTATTGTATGGGAGTCTAAGTCTCTTTGTAAGTCTCTAAGGACTTGCTTTGTGAATCTGGGTGCTCCTGTATTGGGTGCATATATATTTAGGATAGTTAGCTCTTCCTGTTGAATTGATCCCTTTACCATTATGTAATGGCCTTCTTTGTCTCTTTTGATCTTTGATAGTTTAACATCTGTTTTATCAGAGACTAGTATTGCAACCCCCGCTTTTTTTTTGTTCTCCATTTGCTTGGTAAATCTTCCTCCATCCCTTTATTTTGAGCCTATGTATGTCTCTCATGTGAGATGGGTCTCCTGAATACAGCAGACTGATGGGTCTTGACTCTTTATCCAGTTTTCCAGTCTGTGTCTTTTAATTGGAGCATTTAGTCCATTTACATTTAAAGTTAATATTGTTATGTGTGAACTTGATCCTGCCATTATGATATTAACTGGTTATTTTGCCCGTTATTTGATGCAGTTTCTTCCTAGCCTCAATGGTCTTTACATTTTGGCATGTTTTTGCAATGGCTGGTACCGGTTGTTCCTTTCCATGTTTAGTTCTTCCTTCAAGGTCTCTTGTAAGTCAGGCCTAGTGGTGACAAAATCTCTAAGCATTTGCTTATCTGGAAAGGATTTTATTTCTCCTTCACTTATGAAACTTAGTTTGGCTGGATATGAAATTCTGGGTTGAAAATTCTTTTCTTTAAGAATGTTGAATATTGGCCCCCACTCTCTTCTGGCTTGGAGAGTTTCTGCCGAGAGATCCTCTGTTAGTCTGATAGGCTTCTCTTTGTGGTAACCCGACCTTTCTCTCTGGCTGCCCTTAAGATTTTTTCCTTCATTTCAACTTTGGTGAATCTGGCAATTATGTGTCTTGGAGTTGCTCTTCTCAAGGAGTGTCTTTGTGGCGTCTCTGTATTTCCTGGATTTGAATGTTGGCCTGCCCTACTAGGTTGGGGAAGTTCTCCTGGATGATATCCTGAAGAGTGTTTTCCAACTTGGTTCCATTTTCCCCCTCACTTTCAGGCACCCCAATCAGACGTAGATTTGGTCTTTTTACATAATCCCATACTTCTTGCAGGCTTTGTTCATTTCTTTTTCTTCTTTTTTCTTTTGGTTTCTCTTCTCACTTCATTTCGTTCATTTGATCCTCAATCGCTGATACACTTTCTTCCAGTTGATCGAGTCGGTTACTGAAGCTTGTGCATTTGTCACATATTTCTCGTGTCATGGTTTTCATGTCTTTCATTTCGTTTATGACCTTTTCTGCAATAATTACTCTAGCCATCAATTCTTCCACTTTTCTTTCAAGATTTTTAATTTCTTTCAGCTGGGTACGTAATTCCTCCTTTAGCTCTGAGAAGTTTGATGGACTGAAGCCTTCTTCTCTCATCTCGTCAAAGTCATTCTCTGTCAAGCTTTGATCCGTTGCTGGCGATGAGCTGCGCTCCTTTGCTGGGAGAGATGCGCTCTTATTTTTTGAATTTCCAGCTTTTCTGCCCTGCTTTTTCCCCATCTTTGTGGTTTTATCTGCCTCTGGTCTTTGATGATGATGGTGATGTACTGATGGGGTTTTGGTGTGGGTGTCCTTCCTGTTTGATAGTTTTCCTTCTAACAGTCAGGACCCTCAGCTGTAGGTCTGTTGGAGATTGCTTGAGGTCCACTCCAGACCCTGTTTGCCTGGGTGTCAGCAGCAGAGGCTGCAGAAGATAGAATATTGCTGAACACGAGTGTACTTGTCTGATTCTTGCTTTGGAGGCTTCGTCTCAGGGGTGTACTCCACCCTGTGAGGTGTGGGGTGTCAGACTGCCCCTGGTGGGGGATGTCTCCCAGTTAGGCTACTCAGGGGTCAGGGACCCACTTGAGCAGGCAGTCTGTCCCTTCTCAGATCTCAACCTCCGTGTTGGGAGATCCACTGCCCTCTTCAAAGCTGTCAGACAGAGTCGTTTGCGTCTGCAGAGGTTTCTGCTGCTTTTGGCTTTTGTTGTTGTTTACTGTGCCCTGTCCCCAGAGGTGGAGTCTACAGAGACAGGCAGGTTTCCTTGAGCTGCTGTGAGCTCCACCCAGTTCGAGCTTCCCAGCAGCTTTGTTTACCAACTTAAGCCTCAGCAATAGCGGGCGCCTCTCCCCCAGCCTCACTGCTGCCTTGCCGCGAGATCGCAGACTGCTCTGCTAGCAATGAGGGAGGCTCCGTGGGCGTGGGACCCTCCCGGCCAGGTGTGGAATATAATCTCCTGGTGTGCCTGTTTGCTTAAAGCGCAGTAGTGGGGTGGGAGTTACCCGATTTTCCAGGTGTTGTGTGTCTCAGTTCCCCTGGCTAGGAAAAGGGATTCCCTTTCCCCTTGCGCTTCCCAGGTGAGGCGATGCCTCGCCCTGCTTCAGTTCTGGCTGGTCGGGCTGCAGCAGCTGACCAGCACCGATTGTCCGGCACTCCCTAGTGAGATTAACCCAGTACCTCAGTTGAAAATGCAGAAATCACCTGTCTTCTGTGTCACTCGCGCTGGGAGTTGGAGACTGGAGCTTTTCCTATTCGGCCATCTTGCTCCGCCCCCCATGTACCACATTTTCTTTATCCAGTCTATCATTAATGGGCAGTTAGGTTGATTCCCTATCTTTGTTATTGTGAATAGTGCTGCAATACATACATGCATGGATGTGTCTTTATAATAGAAGGATTTATATTCCTTTGCGTATGTACCCAGTAATGGGATTACTGGGTCAAATGGTATTTCTGTCTTTAGGTCTTTGAGGAATAGCCACAGTATCTTCCTCAATGGTTGAACTAATTTTACACTCCCACCAATGGTGTATAAGTGTTCCTTTTCCTCCACAACCTCACCAGCATCTGTTATTTTTTGATAGTACAAATTTCTGTCACAGAAGTAGAGTCTGAGTAGTCACAAAGTGTCCAGGGATCCGGACCAGGCAGCAGAGCCTGAGTAGAAACTGATTCTAAGCATGTGGCCTAAGGCCACGTTCTAGTGTAATACATTAGGGAAAAAGCAATACAGATATAAGGGAATTCAGAGCTTCCCACTGTGGTGGTAACACTGTAAGATCTTCTGGTTCCAGTTATTTGGACAAATGGTGGGGTGAATGTCACAGATCTGAGTGACTAGGAAGAGACTGGAATTAGGAGGAGCCACTTCAGCCAGGAATCACAGGCAGTGGGATTCTCATAATGTAGCTGAAGACAAGGGCACATGAAGTGAAATCAAGCAGAAGGGCCCCGGTGGTCAGAGTAGGTTAAGGTCTAAGGCTCACCCTGGGCAAAGAAGAGTGTACACTTGGAAAGTAGAATATGATCATTATTTTCAGGTGAACCTGCATTGCAGGATAAGCAACTATTTAGTGGTAACAGATAAAACCCAGGAGGGTTTCATTAATGGGTTTTCTGCCACCCTGCTTCTACCTGTCTTGATTTCCATTTGTGACCTTTTTCTACACAGTCTATTCACATTGGTCATAAGTGTCGAATTCATCTCTGAGTTTCTGGCTCATCTACTTGACCTACTCTTGTTTTAATTTTTTTTGAGATGGAGTCTCGCTCTGTCACACAGGCTGGGATGAAGAGGTCTAATCTAGGCTCACTGCAGCCTCTGCCTCCTGGGTTCAAGCGATTCTCCAGCCTCAACCTCTCGAGTACCTGGGACTGCAGGCATGCCCTACTACTCCTGGCTATTTTTTGTATTTTTAGTAGAGACAGAGTTTTACCATGTTGCCCAGGCTGGTCTCGAACGCCTTAGCTCAAAGTGATCCACCCACCTCAGCCTCCCAAAGTGCTGGAATTACAGGAGTGAGCCACTGTGCCCAGCCTATTTTGTTTTTAATTGACAAATATTGTCTATATGTATGGTGGATATTGTAATATTTTATCCATGTTTACATTCTGGAATATTCAAACAAGCTAACTAAGCATATTTATCACCTGATGTATTTATCATTTTTGTGGTTAGAAGATTTAAAATCTTGATATTTAATCAATTTTAAAATATACAGTGCATTATTATTAATTATAGCTATTATTCTATACAATAGATCACTAAAGCTTATGCCTCATGTCTACCTGAAATTTTGTACCCTTTGATCAACATCTCCTCTTTCCCCATTCCCCTTGCCTCCAGCCTCTACTTTTGCAAGTTCAACTTTTTCAGATTCCACCTGTAACTGAGGTCACGCAGTATTTGCCTTTCTGTGCCTGGCTTATTTCAGTTAGCATACTGTCCTCTAGATGTATCCACGTTGTCAAAAACGAGAGGATTTCCTTCTTTGTTAAGTCTGAAGAGTATTTTATTATATATATATATATATATATATATATATATTATGTATATAAAAATATATATATCACAACTAAAAGTCCGTTTATCTGTTGATGAACACTTAGGTTGCTTCCACATCTTAGCTTTTTTTGGGGGGCGGGGGGGTCAGAGTTTCGCTCTTATTGTCCAGGCTGGAGTGCACTGGCACGATCTTGGCTCACTGCAAACTCCGCCTCCTGGGCTCAAGCAATTCTCCTGTCTCAGCCTCTCGAGTAGCTGGGAGTACAGGCATGTGCCACCACGCCCAGCTAATTTTGTATTTTTTTTTTTTTTTTATTAGAGATGGGGTTTCTCCATGTTGGTCAGGCTGGTCTCGAACTCCCGACCTCAGGTGATCCACCCACCTCGGTCTCCCAAAGTGCTGAGATAACAGGTGTGAGCCACCATGGCCGCCCTTTAAATTGATTAAAGATCAACATTTTTTGACACACTTATTTCAACTCCTTTGTATATGTACGAAGAAGTGGGATTGCTGGATCATGTGGTAGCTCTATTTTTAGTTTTTTGGCACCTCCATACTGTTTCATGATGGCTGTATTAATTTACATTCCCACTCACAATGAAAAAGGGATTCATTTTCTCCGCATTTCCACCAACACTTATCTTTTGTTCTTTTGGTAATAGCCATTCTAACAGGTGTGAGATGATATTTCACTGTGGTTTCATTTGCATTTCCCTGATGACTTATACTGTTGAGCATTTTTCATATATTTGTTGGCTATTTGTATGTCTTGAGAAATGTCTCTTCACATTCCTCACCCAGTTATAATCAGGTTGTTTTCTTGCTATTGAATTGAGTTCCTTGTATATTTTAGATATTAGCTACTTATTAGATGTATGGCTTGCAAGTATTTTCATTCATTCTGTGGGTTGTCTATTCATTCTATTAATTATTTCTTTTGCTGTTCAAAAACTGTTTAGTTTGATTCAATCTCATTTGTTGATTTCTGCCTTTGTTGCCTGTGCTCTGGAGGTCATAGTCAAGAAATCTTTGCCCAGACCAATGGCATAGAGCTTTTTCCCTGTTTTCTTCTAATAATATTATTGTTTAAGGTCTCACATTTAAATCTTTAGTCCATTTTGAGTTGACTTTTGTACATGGCATGAGATAAGGGTCTAACTTTTTAAAAAATGATATATAATAGCTGGACATATTTTTGAGGTACTGTGATATTTTGATACTTGTATACAATGTATAATGGTCAAATCAGGGTAATTGGAATATCCATCACCTCATATATTTATCTTTTTTTTGTTTAGGAAACATTACAATTCTTCCAGCTATTTTGAAAGATGCAATAAATTGCTGTTAACTATAATTTTCTACTGTACTTTTGAATACTAGAAATTATTCCTTCTATCTAACTGTATTTTTGTACCACTTAACCAACTTCTCTTCATCCTCTCCTCCTCTTACCCTTCCCAGGGTTTGGTAATCACCATTCAAACCTCTGCTTCCATGAGATCCCCATTTTAGCTTCCATACATTAGTGAGAACATGCTATATTTGTATTTCTGTGCCTGGCTTATTTCACTTAACATCATGACCTTCAGTTCCATCTATGATGCTGCAAATGACAGAATTTTATCCCTTTGTGGCCGAATGATACTCCATTGTGTATATACAACACATTTCCTTTATCTATTTATTCATTTGTTGATGAATACTTTGGTTGGTACCATGTCTTGGTTATTATAAATAGTGCTGCAATAACTATGGAGTGCAGATATATCTTCAGCATACTGATTTCTTTTCTTTTAGACTTATACCCAGCATTGGAATTGCTAGATCATATGACAGTTCTATTTTTAGTTTTTTTGAGTACTCTCCATATTGTTTTTCATAATGGCTATGCTAGTTTATGTTCCTACCAACAGTGTACAAAGATTTCCTCTTCTCTGCATCTTGTCAGCATTTGTAATTTTCTATCTTTTTGATAAGAGTCATTCTAACTGTTTTGGTTTGGATTTTCCTGATAATTGGTTATGTCAAGCATGTTTTCATACATCTGTTGGCCACTTATATGTCTTCCTTAGAGAATGTCTCTTTAGGTCTTTGCCCATTTTTTAATCAGATAATGTGGGGTTTTCTGCTATTGCATTGGATGATAACCTTATATATTTTGTTTGTTAAGCCTTTTTCCCATGGATAGTTTGCAAGTATTTCCTTCTGTTCTGTAGGTTGTATCTTTATTTGTTGATTGTTTCCTTTGCTGTGCAGAAACTTTTTAGCTTGATATAATCCCATTCGTCTATTTTTGCTATAGTTGCCTGTGCTTTCAAGGCCTTACCCCAAAGAACCTTCGCCCAAACTAATGTCCTGCACAGTTTTACCAGTGGTTTTTTTTTTTCTTTTTTTTTTCTTTTTTTAGTATTTTCATAGTTTCAAGTACTACATTTAAGCCTTTAATCCATTTTGAGTTGATTTTTGTATATGGTGAAAAATGAGGATCTAGTTTTATTCCCCAGTGTATGTTCTTGGAGCCTTTGTTGAGAATGAGGTGGCTGTTAATGCATGGATTTATTCCTTGGTTTCCTATTCTATTTTGGTCTATGTGTACCTTTCTGTGCCAGGACCATGCTGTTTTGGTTACTATAGATTTTTAGTATTTAAAATTAGGTGGTATGACTCCAGCTTTGTTATTTTGTTTTGTTTTTGCTCAGGACTGCTTTAGATATTTGCAGTCTTTTGTGGCTCCATACAAAATTCAGGATTTTTTTTCCCTGAAGAATGTCATTACTGTTTCTGTAGGGATTGCATTGAATCTGTAGATTGCTTTGGGTAGTATAGACATTTTAATATTATTAATTCAACTAATCAATGGGTATGATATATCTTTCCTTTTTTGTGTGTATGTGTCTTCTTCAACTTCTTCCATCAGTGTTTTGTAGTTTTCATTGTCGATATCTCTCAGGTCATCAGTTAAATTTATTCCTAGATATTTTTGTGCCTATTGTAAGTAGGATTACTTTCTTGATTTTCTTCTTCAAATTGATCACTATTAGTGTACATGAATGCTACTGATCCTTGTATGTTGATTTTGTATCCTCCAATGTTACTGAATTTGTTTATTCTAAGAGTTTTTTGGCGAAATCTTCAGATTTTTCTAAATATAAGATTAATGTTGTCTGCACACAAGGAAATTTGACTTTTTCCTTTCCAAATTGGATGCTGTTTATTTCTTTCCCTTGCCTAATTGCTGTGGCTGGGACTTCCAGTACTATGTTAAATAAAAGCGATGGAAGTGGGCATCCTTGTCTTGTGCCTGATCTTAGTGAAAGGTTTTCAATTTTTCCCTGTTCAGTATGATATTAGTTGTGGATTTGTCATTTATGGCCTTTATCATTTTGAGGTGTATTTCTTCTATACCTGATTTGTTCAGTTTTCATTCAGCAAAAATGTTGAACTTTGTTTAATGTTTTTTCAGCATTTTTGAAATGATCATATGTTTTTTGTCCTTGATTCTGTTAATGTGATGTATCATGTTTATTTATTTGCATAACTTGAACCATATTTGCATTACTGGGTTGATTCCCACTTGATTATGGTGAATGTTCTTTTGAATGTGTTCTTGAATTCTATTTGCTTTTATTTTCTTGACAATTTTAGATGCTGTCCTGTAGTTTTATTTTGTTGTTGCATCCTTGTCTAGTTTTGGTATCAAAGTAATGCTGGCCTCATAGAATGAGTTTGGACATATTCCATCCTCTTCAATTTTTTGAAATAGTTTGAGTATAATTGTATTAGTTCTTTAAATGCTAAAGCCATGATGTCCTGGGCTTCTCTTTAATTGGAGACTTTTTATTACTTCTTTTATCTTGTTACTTATTATTTATCTGTTCAGGTTTTCTATTTCTTTATGGTTTAATCTTGGTAGATTTTATGTGTCCAGAAATTTATCCATTTTCAAATTTATTGTTGTATAGTTGTTCATAATTGTCTCAAATTATCTTTTGTATTTCAGTCTTATCAGTTGTAATTTTTTTTGAGAGACAGTGTCTCATTCTGTCACCCAGTCTGGAGTGTACTAGAATGATCATAGCTCACCACAGCCTCAAACTCTTGGGCTCAAGAGATCCTCTCACTTCAACCTTCTAAGAATCTGTGAGTACAGTTGTCTGCCACCATGCCCAGCTAATTTGCTTTTATTTTTGATAGAGATGGGGTCTCTCAATGCTGTCTAGGCTGGTTTTGGACTCTTGGCTTCAAGCAATCATCCCATCTCCGTCTTCTAAACCACTAGGATTATACATGCAAGCTACCATGTCTAGACAGTTGTAATTTTTAAAATCTTTTATTTTATTTGAGTTTGCTCTCTTTTTGTTAGTTGTCTAGCTAAAGCTTTGTCAATTTTGTTTATCTTTTTAAGAAACCAACTTTTTGTTTCATTGATCTTTTATATTTCTTAGTCTCAAATTTATTTTTACTCTGATGTTTATTGTTATTACCCTACTAATTTTGAATTTGTTTTTTTCTTGCTAGTCTAGTTCCTTGAGGTGCACCATTAGATTATTTGAAGTATTTTTATTTTTTGATCTGTTTATTGCTATAAACCTCCCTCTTAATACTGCTTTTTCCGTATCCATAGATTCTGAGTATGTTGTGTTTTCTTTTATTTGTTTCAAAAAACTTTAAATTTTCTTCTTAATTTCTTCATTGACTCATTCATTGGTCATTCAGAATTATGTTGTTTAATTTCCATGTAGTCGAACTGTTTGCAAAATCACTCTTGTTATTGATTTTTAGTTTTCTTCTGTTGTGGTAAAAAAAAAAAAAAAAAAAAGATATTCAATGTGATTTTGACTTTTTGAATTTGCTGAGACTTTCTTTGTGGCCTAACACATGGTCTATCCTGGAGAATATTCTGTGTGCTGATAAAAGAAATGCTTATTCTGTAGTTAATGAAATGTTCCGTAAATGTCTGTTAGACCCCTTTAATCTAGCGTGTAGTTTTAACAGTATGTTTCTTTGTTGGTATTTTGCCTGGGTGATCGGTTCAATACTGAAAGTGGGGTGTTGATAAGTCTATCTCTTTCTTTAGATCTATTAATACTTGCTCTATATATTTGGGTGTTCCTGGTGTTGGGTGCATACATATTATTGTTATATCCTCTTGCTAAATTGGCACCTTTTGAGGATATGGAATGATCATTGTATTATTGGGCATGTGGATATCCAGTTGTTTCAACAACATTGACTGAAGTGACTGTTCTTTCTCCATTGTGTATTCTTGGCAACTCTTATGAAAATCAATTGACCATAAATGTGATAGTTTATTTCTTGGCTTGCTGTTCCATTCCGTTGGTTGATGTGTCTGTTTTATGCCAGTAACATACTGTTTTGTTTACTATAACTCTGTAATAGATTTTGAAGCCAGGTAGTGTGATGTCTCCATCTTGGTTCCTTTTGAATAGGCTCTTCTCTTAACCTTTATGGCCTACGATTTGCCAACTTTATGCTCAAATTCACTCATCTCAACAGCCAGGTGTCTGCCCACCTCATACCCTAAGTATTTCGTTGTAGCTTCTAACAATTCTGGCCTTCTTTCTCCAACCTGATGAGAAGAGGCCATACACAATTTTTCTGGCTATTGGGTTTTATCCCGGTAGTTGTACTTGGCCTTTAGGACAATAAGAAAGCCAGGGTAAAATTAGGCAAATATGTAAGTGAAGACCATGCTGGGTATCTTCTGTTTGTCTCTCCATGTTAACTCTTAACCCTCTTCCACTCTGATCTCTGTGTCTAGAAGCAGACCTATAAAGACCCTCTTGTCTTCTGGATTATTTTTGGATCAACCAATGGAAACGACTGACTGAAAATCGAGGGACAGAAGAAAGTAAAGTTGCAATATTTATTAACCTGACTCTCTCCCTGAGGTCCAAATCTTGATGGATACTCTTTATCAACCAAAATATACAGCTCTGTTATACAACCCTTTCTATACAGCTTTTCTGAATTAACATTTCAGTAACTGCTCCCTCCCCTTTACCCATTTTAGGGATGGCAGTGACAACTTCTGTGCTACTAGCCTGAAGTACTCTACTATGCATTGTGGTTTCTCTGCACTTTACCGTGCCCACACCTATATTTCAGTGTATGGGCACAGTAACTTCCTAAAGAATTTAGGAAGAATTAAACTCTCCTAAATCGGAGTGTATGATCTATTTCCTGCCAAGACCCTGACTGTTACACTGCCCTTAGGTCTTCCCACCACTCTAACTCTCACATACTGGTAAGCATTTTTTGTATTAGCATTGCAAATTTTAAGCTTCTCTTCAATTCTCAGCAATATGGTATAATACCTCAGTGTTCCATTAAAATTGAGCTGGTTAAGGGATTAAATTTAACTGGATAAAGTATATAATGACCTTCTAATCATCGAACCCAATATATATTTCCTAGTCTTCATCTTGTCAACCATTTTGCTTATTTGTAACTGCTGAACATTCCCATTGCAACCAGCTTCACCTTTGGGTTTTATAACACAACACTGTTTAGGTTCTCACCAAGTTTTGATAACCCTTCCCTGTCTTCTGTCTTCATGGGTTCTTATTTATGCACATTACCATTAAATCTGGTGTTTCTTTTTTCTTTTTTTTTTTTTTAATTATACTTTAAGTTCTAGGGCACAAGTGCACAACGTGCAGGTTTGTTACACATGTATACATGTGCCATGTCGGTATGCTGCACCCATTAACTCGTCATTTACATTAGGTATACCTCCTAATGCTATCCCTCCCCCTCCTTCCACTCCACGACAGGGCCTGGTGTGTGATGTTCCCCACCCTGTGTCCAAGTGTTCTCATTGTTCAATTCCCACCTATGAGTGAGAATATGCAGTGTTTGGTTTTCTGTCTTTGCAGTAGTTTGCTGAGAATGATGGTTGCCAGTTTCATCCATGTCCCTACAAAGGACATGAATTCATCCTTTTTTATGGCTGTATAGTATTCCATGGTGTATATGTGCCACATTTTCTTAATCCAGTCTATCATTGATGGACATTTGGGTTGGTTCCAAGTCTCTGCTATTGTGGATAGTGCCGCAGTAAACATACCTGTGAATGTGTCTTTATAGCGGCATGATTTATAATCCATTGGGTATATACCCAGTAATAAGATGGTTGGGTCAAATGGTATGTCTAGTTCTAGATCCTTGAGGAATCACCACACTGTCTTCCATAATGGTTGAACTAATTTACACATCCACCAGTAGTGTAAAAGCATTCCTATTTCTCCACATCCTCCACAGCATCTGTTGGTTCCTAACTTTTTAATGATCGCCATTCTAACTGGTGTCAGATGGTATCTCATTGTGGTTTTAATTTGCATTTCTCTGATGGCCAGTGATGATGAGCATTTTTTCATGTGTCTGTTGGCCACATAAATGTCTTCTTTTGAGAAGTGTCTGTTCATATCCTTTGTCCACTTTTTGATGGGGTTACTTCATTTTTTCTTGTAAATTTGTTTAAGTTCTTTGTAGATTCTGGATATTAGCCCTTTGTCAGATACATAGATTGTAAAAATTTTCTCCCATTCTGTAGGTTGCCTGTTCACTCTGTTGGTAGTTTATTTTGCTGTGCAGAAGCTCTTTTGTTTAATTAGATCCCATTTGTCAATTTTGGCTTTTGTTGCCTTTGCTTTTGGTGTTTTAGTCATGAAGTCCTTGCCCATGCCTATGTCCTGAATGGTATTGCCTAGGTTTTCTTCTAGGGTTTTTATGGTTTCAGGTCTAACATTTAAGTCTTTAATCCATCTTACATTAATGTTTGTATAAGGTGTAAGGAAGAGATCCAGTTGCAGCTTTCTACATGTGGCTAGCCAGTTTTCCCAGCACCATTTATTAAATAGGGAATCCTTTCCCCGTTTCTTGTTTTTGTCAGGTTTGTCAAAGATCAGAGGGTTGTAGATGTGTGGTGTTATTTCCGAGGGCTCTGCTCTGTTCCATTGGTCTATATGTCTGTTTTCATAACAGTACCATGCTGTTTTGGTTACTGTAGCCTTGTAGTATAGTTTGAAGTCAGGTAGCGTGATGCCTCTAGCTTTGTTCTTTTGGCTTAGGATTGTCTTGACAATGTGGGCTCTTTTTTGTTTCTATATGAACTTTAAAGTACTTTTTCCAATTCTGTGAAGAAAGTCATTGATAGCTTGATGGGTATGGCATTGAATCTCTAAATTACCTTGGGCAGTATGGCCATTTTCACAATATTGATTCTTCCTATCCATGAGCGTGGTATATTCTTCCATTTGTTTGTGTCCTCTTTTATTTCACTGAGCAGTGGTTTGTAGTTCTCCTTAAAGAGGTCCTTCACATCCCTTGTAAGTTGGATTCCTAGGTATTTTATTCTCTTTGAAGCAATTGTGAATGGGAGTTCACTCATGATTTGGTTCTCTGTTTGTCTGTTACTGGTGTATAGGAATGCTTGTGATTTTTGCACATTGATTTTGTATCCTGAGACTTTGCTGAAGTTGCTTATCAGCTTAAGGAGATTTTGGGCTCAGATGATGGCATTTTCTAAATATACAATCATGTCATCTGCAAACAGGGACAATTTGACTTCCTCTTTTCCTAACTGAATACCCTTTATTTCTTTCTCCTGCCTGATTGCCCTGGCAAGAACTTCCAACACTGTGTTGAATATGAGTGGTGAGAGAGGGCATCCCTGTCTTGTGCCAGTTTTCAAAGAGAATGCTTCTGGTTTTTGCCCATTCAGTATGATATTGGCTGTGGGTTTGTCATAAATAGCTCTTATTATTTTGAGATACATCACATCACTACCTAGTTTCTTGAGAGTTTTTAGCATGAAGGACTGTTGAATTGTGTCTAAGGCCTTTTTGATATCTGTTGAGATAATCATGTGGTTTTTGTCTTTGGTTCTGTTTATATGATGCATTATGTTTATTGATTTGCGTATGTTGAGGCAGCCTTCCATCCCACGTATGAAGCCAACTTGATCAAGGTGGATAAGCTTTTTGATGTGCTGCTGGATTCGATTTGCCACTATTTTATTGAGGATTTTTGGATTGATGTTCATCAGGGATATTGGTCTAAAATTCTCTTTTTTTGTTGTGTCTCTGCCAGTCTTTGGTGTCAGGATGATGCTGGCCTCATAAAACGAGTTAGGAATGATCCCCTCTTTTTCAATTGATTGGAATAGTTCCTGAAGGAATGGTACCAGCTCCTCCTTGTACCTCTGGTAGAATTTGGCTGTGAATCCGTCTGGTCCTGGACTTTTTTTGGTTGGTAGGTTATTTATTACTGCCTCATTTTCAGAACCTGTTATTGGCCTATTCAGGGATTCAGCTTCTTCCTGGTTTAGTCTTGGGAGGGTGTATGTGTCCAAGAATTTATCAATTTCTTCTAAATTTTATAGTTTATTTGCGTAGAGGTGTTTATAGTATGCTCTGATGGTAGTGTGTATTCCTGTGGGATCAGTGGTAATGTCTCCTTTATCATTTTTTATTGCATCTATTTGATTTTTCTGTCTTTTCTTCTTTATTAATCGTGCTAATGGTCTATCAATTTTGTTACTCTTTTCAAGAAACCAGTTCCTGGCCGGGCGTGGTGGCTCAAGCCTGTAATCCTGGCACTTTGGGAGGCCGAGATGGGCGGATCATGAGGTCAGGAGTTCGAGACCATCCTGGCTAACACGGTGAAACCCCGTCTCTACTAAAAAATACAAAAAACTAGCCGGGCGAGGTGGCGGGCGCCTGTGGTCCCGGCTACTCAGGAGGCTGAGGCAGGAGAATGGCGTAAAAACCCGGGAGGCGGAGCTTGCAGTGAGCTGAGATCCGGCCACTTCACTCCACCCTGGGCGACACAGCGAGACTCCGTCTCAAAAAAAAATAAATAAATAAAACTAAAAATAAAAAATAAAAAAGACACCAGTTCCTGGATTCATTGATATTTGGAAGTGTTTTTTTGTGTCTCTATCTCCTTCAATTCTTCTCTGATCTTAGTTATTTCTTGCCTTTTGCTAGCTTTTGAATGTGTTTGCCCTTGCTTCTGTAGTTCTTTTAATTGTGATGTTAGGATATCAATTTTAGATCTTTCCTGCTTTCTCTCGTAGGCATTTAGTGCTATAAATTTCCCTCTACACACTGCTTTAAATGTGTCCCAGAGATTCTGGTACGTTGTATCTTTGTTCTCATTGATTTCAAAGAACATCTTTATTTCTGCCTTCATTTCTTTGTGTACCCAGTAGTCATTCAGGAGCAGGTTGTTCAGTTTCCATGTAGTTGTGCAGTTTTGATTGAGTTTCTTAGTCCTGAATTCTAGTTTGATTGCACTGTGGTCTGAGCAACAGTTTGTTATAATTTCTGTTCTTTTACATTTGCTGAGGAGTGCTTTACTTCTAACTATGTGGTCAATTTTGGAATAAGTGTGATGTGGTGCTGAGAAGAATGTATATTCTGTTGATTTGGGGTGGAGAGTTCTGTAGATGTCTATTAGGTCTGCTTGGTGTAGAGTTGAGTTCAATTCCTGGATATCCTTGTTAACTTTCTGTCTTGTTGATCTCTCTAATGTTGACAGGGCAGTGTTAGAGTCTTGCATTATTATTGTGTGGGACTCTAAGTCTCTTTGTATGTCTCTAAGGACTTGCTTTATGAATCTGGATGCTCCTGTATTGGGTGCATATATATTTAGGATAGTTAGCTCTACCTGTTGAATTGATCCCTTTACCGTTATGTAATGGCCTTCTTTATCTCTTTTGATCTTTGTTGGTTTAAAGTCTGTTTTATCAGAGACTAGGATCGCAACCCCTGCCTTTTTTTGTTTTCCATTTGCTTGGTAGATCTTCCTCCATCCCTTTATTTTGAGCCTATGTATGTCTCTGCACGTGAGATGGGTCTCCTGAATACAGCACACTGATGGGTCTTGACTGTTTATCAATTTGCCAGTCTGTTTCTTTTAATTGGAGCATTTAGCCCATTTACATTTAAGGTTAATATTGTTATGTGTGAATTTGATACTGTCATTATGATGTTAGCTGGTTATTTTGCTTCTTAGTTGATGCAGTTTCTTCCTAGCATTGATGGTCTTTACAATTTGGCATGTTTTTGCAATGGCTGGTACCTGTTGTTCCTTTCCACGTTTAGTGCTTCTTTCAGGGTCTCTTGTAGGGCAGGCCTGGTGGTCACAAAATCTCTAAGCATTTGCTTGTCTGTAAAGGATTTTATTTCTCCTTCACCTATGAAGCTTAGTTTGGCTGGATATGAAATTCTGGGTTTAAAATTCTTTTCTTTAAGAATGTTGAATATTGGCCCCCACTCTCTTCTGGCTTGTAGAGTTTCTGCCGAGAGATCCTCTGTTAGTCTGATAGGCTTCTCTTTGTGGGTAACTTGACCTTTCACTCTGGCTTCCCTTAACATTTTTTCCTTCATTTTAACTTTGGTGAATCTGACAATTATGTGTCTTGGAGTTGCTCTTCTCGAGGAGTATCTTTGTGGCATTCTCTATATTTCCTGTATTTGAATGTTGGCCTGCCTTGCTAGGATGGGGAAGTTCTCTGGGATAATATCCTGAAAAGTGTTTTCCAACTTGTTTCCATTCTCCCTGTCACTTTCAGGTACAAAAATCAGACGTAGATTTGGTCTTTTTATATAGTCCCATATTTCTTGGAGGCTTTGCTCATTTCTTTTACTCTTTTTGCTCTAAACTTCTCTTCTTGCTTCATTTCATTAATTTGATCTTCAATCACTGATACCCTTTCTTCCACTTGATTGAATCAGCTACTGAAGCTTGTGTATGCATCACGTAGTTCTCATGCCATGGTTTTCAGCTCCATCAGGTCATTTAAGGTCTTCTCTATGCTGTTTATTGTAGTTAGCCATTCATCTAATCTGTTTTCAAGGTTTTTAGCTTCTTTGCAATGGGTTAGAACATCCTACTTTAGCTTGGAGATATTTGTTATTACTGATCGCCTGAAACCTTCTTCTCTCAACTCGTCAAAGTCATTCTCCATCCAGCTTTGTTCCATTGCTGGCGAGGAGCTGCATCCCTTTGCAGGAGAAGAGGCGCTCTGATTTTTAGAATTTTCAGCTTTTCTGCTCTGGTTTCTCCCCATCTTTGTGGTTTTATCTACCTTTGGTCTTTGACGATGGTGACGTATAGATGGGGTTTTGGTGTGGAGGTCCTTTCTGTTTGTTAGTTTTCCTTCTAACAGTCTGGACCCTCAGCTGCAGGTTTGTTGGAGTTTGCTGGAGGACCACTCCAGACCCTCTTTGTCTGGGTATCACCACTGGAGGCTGCAGAACAGCAAATATTGCAGAACAGCAAATGTTGCTGCCTGATCCTTCCTCTGGAAGCTTCGTCTCAGAGGGGCACCCAGTTGTCTGCGGTGTCAGTCGGCCCCTACTGGGAGGTGTCTCCCAGTTTGGCTACTCAGGGGTCATTGACCCACTTGAGGAGGCAATCTGTCTGTTCTCAGATCTCAAACTCCATGCTGGGAGAACCACTACTCTCTTCAAAGCTGTCAGACAGGGAGGTTTAATTCTAGAATTTTCTGCTGCCTTTAGTTCAGCTATGTCTTGCCCCCAGAGGTGGAGTCTTCAGAGGCAGGCAGGCCTCCTTGAGCTGCGGTGAACTCCACCCAGTTTGAACTTCCTGGCTGCTTTGTTTACCTACTCAAGCCTCAGCAATGGCGGCCGCCCCTCCCCTAGCCTTGCTGACACCTTGCAGTTCGATCTCAGACTGCTGTGCTAGCAGTGAGCGAGGCTCCATGGGCATGGGACCCTCCAAGTCAGGCGCAGGATATAATCTCCCTGTGTGCCATTTCCTAAGACCATTGGAAAAGCACAGTATTAGCCTAGGAGTGTCCAAATTTTCCAGGTACCGTCTGTCTTGGCTTCCCTTGGCTAGGAAAGGGAATTTCCCGACCCCTTGTGCTTCCCACTTCCCAGGTGAGGCGATGCCCTGTCCTGCTTTGGCTCACGCTCTGTGCACTGCACCCACTGTCCGACAAGCCCCAGAGACGTGAGCCCGGTACCTCAGTTGGAAATGCAGAAATCACCCATCTTCTGTGTCGCTCATGCTGGGAGCTGTAGACTGGAGCTGTTCCTATTAGGCCATGTTGGTACCGGCTCCTAAATCTGGTTTTTCAACATCTCTATCCTCAAGCCACTGCTCTTTTCCCTCCATACACTATCTTTGGGTGATCACATTTACTTTCACAGCTTCAACTCCCATTTCTCTCATGAATCTCAAGTTTATATCATTGGCCTGTGCTTTCCTCAAACTTCTTGGTATTCATCTTCACTTTGATATTCCTAATTTAAATAACAAGTACTATATTGTTCTTACTTGGACCCTCTGTTTATTTCATACCACTGATTGCCTCCTTTTTCTAACTATTTCTTCCTTCTACGAAAACAAACTTTTTGTGGAAATCCTTCTATCCCTTTGACCATCATTTCCTGTGGTCTTCTGAAAGTATCTCCTCTGCCTAATTCTTAAGGATAGTGCTTCTCAGCTTTATGTCTTTGGTCCAATACTTTTTGCTTGATATCCTATTTTGAAGTGATTTCAATGATTCTATGGTTAAAAATATTAGCCATGATATTACTCATATGTTTACACTTACTTAGAATGCCTATACCTGCATACCCTAAAGATAAGTCCTAGATATAGATATCTCACACGATCTATACAGTTAAACATAAATGATCATCATAAGCCTTTTTGTTTATACATCTCCACTCAGACTCCATATGTTGGCTGGTGGCATCAGCATTCATTCAACTGAGCCAGAATTCAGACACCATTAAAATTTTTCTTTTCATCTCAATAGCTATAGAGATACAAGTGGACCTTGGTTATGTGGATTAATTTTTATCATGGTCAGGTGCAGAATTTTAGCATACCTATAACCCAAATGTGGACATTGTACCCAATAGGTAGTTTTTCATCACTCACCACTCTACTCTCCCTCCTTATGAGTCTCCAATGTTCATTATACCACTCTGTATGCCTTTGCATGCCCATGGCTTCAAGAACATCCAATATTTGCTGTTCTGTTGCTGACTTGCTGGGATTCAGATAATAGTCTCCAGTTTCATACAAGTGGCTGCAAATGACTTTTTTTTTTTTTTTTTTTTTTTTTTATGGCTGAGTAGTATTCTGTGTAGGTATATACCACATTTTCTTTACCCATTCTTTGATTGGTGAGAACTTAGGCTGGTTCTATATCTTTGCAGTTGTGCTACAATAAACATAGGCATACATGCACGTGTCTTTTTGATATAGTGACTTCTTTCCTTTGGGTAGATACCCAGTAGTGAAGTTGCTAGGTTGAATGGTAGATCTACTTTTTATTGAGAAATTGCCATGGTGTTTTCCACAGACATTATACTAATTTACATGCTCAGCAGCAGTGTATAAGCATTCGTTTTTCACCACATCTGTGCCAATGTCTAGTTTGGTGGTAGTGGGTTGTTTTATTTTTTTAAACTTTTTAATAATGGCCATTCTGGCTTGGGTAAGGGGATATCTCATTGTGGTTTTAATTTGCATTTATTTGATGATTAGTGGTGTTGAGAATGTTTTCATATCTTTGTAGGCTATTTGTATATCTTCCTTTGAGATGAGAAAAGTATATTCATGATATTTACTCACTTTTTACTGGTATTATGTTTTTTCTTGCTGATTTGTCTCAGTTTCTTGTAGATTTCAGATATTAGATATTTGTCAGATGCATAATTTGAAAATATTATCTCCCATTCTGTGGGTTGTCTGTTTACTTGGATTGATTGTTTCCTCTGCTGTGTAGAAGCTTTTTTGCTTAATTAGTGCTCATTTACTTGTATTTGGTTCTTTATTTGGATTTGTTTCTGGGGACTTAGTCATACATTCTTTGCCAAATAATGGTAGGATATTCCATGCCCATGGATTGGAAGAAACAAAGTTGTTAAAATGTCCATACTACCCAAAGCAATCCATGTGTTCCATGCATCTTTATCAAAATAACAATGGCATTCTTTACAGAAATAGAAAAAAAAACTATCCTAAAATTTATGTGGAAAGACGAAAGACCCAGAATAGCCAAAGCTATTCTAAGCAAAAAGAGCAAAATTGGAGGAATCACATTACTTGACTTCAAATTATACTACAGATTTATAGTAAACAGAACAGCATGATACTGGCATAAAAACAAACACATAGACAAACTGAATAGAATAAAGAACCCAGAAACAAATTCACACATCTACAGGGAACTTATTTTTGACAAAGGGGCCAAGAATAAACACTGGGGAAAAGACCATCTCTTCAATAAATGGTGCTGAGGAAACTGGATACCCATATGTAGAAGAATGAAACTAAAGTCGTATCTCTCACCATATACAAAAGTCAAATGAAAATGAATTAAAGACTTAAAAATCTAAGACCTCAATCTGTGAATCTAGTGTGGGAAAACATTGAGGAAACTCTCCAGGACATGACTCTTGAAAATGATTTCCTGAGTAATACACCACAAGGACAGGCGACCAAAGCAAAAATGGACAAATGAGATCCCCTCAAGTTAGAAAGCTTCTGCACAGCAAAGGAAACAACCAACAAACTGAAGAGTCATCCCACAGAATGAGAGAAAATATTTCAAAATACTCACCTGCCGAGGGATTAATAACCAGAATATATATGGCACTCAAATAAATCTGTAGGAAAAAAATCTAATAATTCAATCAAAAACTGGCGTAAAATTTGAATAGACATTTTTCAAAAGAAGATATACAAATGACAAACAGGCATATGAAAAAGTGCTTGACATCATTGATCATCAGAAGAATGCAAGTTAGAAATATAATGAGATAATCATCTCACTGAAGTTAAGTGGCTTATATCCAAAAGACAGGCAATGGCAAATGGTAGTAAGGATATGGAGAAAAGGGAACTCATGTACATTGTTGGTGGGAATGTATATTACTACAATTACTATGGAGAACAGCCTGGAGGTTCCTCAAAAAACTAGAAATAGAGCTACCATACAATGCAGCAACCCCACTGCTGCATATATACCCAAAAGAAAGAAAACCGGTATATCAAAGAGATATCTGCACTCTCATGTTTGCTGCAGCTTTGATCTCAATAGCCAACATTTGGAAGCAACCTGTGTCCGTCAACTTACAAATGGATAAAGATAATGTGGCACATGTACACAATGGAGAACCATTCAGCCATAAAATAGAATAAGATTCAATCATTTGTAACAACATGGATGGAACTACAGGTCATTATGTTAAGCGAAATACACCAGGCACAGGAAGAAAACATCACATGTTCTCACTTATTTGTGAGATCTATACATCAAAACAATTGAATCCATGAGTATAGAGAATAGAAGAATGGTTACCAGAGACTGGAAAGTGTAGTGGAGGAGTCTGTGGGAAAAGTGGGTATTGTTAATGGGTACAAAAAAATATTTAGAATGAATGAATAAGACCTAGTATTTAGAGAGGGCAGAGCAAGATGGCCGAATAGGAACAGCTCCAGTCTCCAGCTCCCAGCGCGAGCGACACAGAAGACAGGTGATTTCCGCATTTTCAACTGAGGTACTGGGTTCATCTCACTAGGGATTGCCAGACAATCAGTGCTGGTCAGCTGCTGCAGCCCGACCAGTGAGAGCTGAAGCAGGGTGAGGCATCGACTCACCTGGGAAGCAAAAGTGGGAAGGGAATCCCTTTTCCTAGCCAGGGGAACTGAGACACACAACACCTGGAAAATCGGGTAACTCCCACCCCAATACTGTGCTTTACCAAGGGTCTTAGCAAACGGGCACACCAGGAGACTATATCCCACACCTGGCCGGGAGGGCCCCACGCCCACGGAGCCTCCCTCATTGCTAGCACAGCAGTGTGCGATCTCGCGGCAAGGCAGCAGTGAGGCTGGGGGAGGGGCGCCCGCTATTGCTGAGGCTTAAGTAGGTAAACAAAGCCGCTGGGAAGCTCCAACTGGGTGGAGCTCACAGCAGCTCAAAGAGGCTTGCCTGTCTCTGTAGACTCCACCTCTGGGGACAGGGCACAGCTAAACAACAACAACAACAACAAAAGCAGCTGAAACCTCTGCAGACGCAAACGACTCTGTCTGACAGCTTTGAAGAGAGCAGTGGATGTCACAACACGGAGGTTGAGATCTGAGAACGGACAGACTGCCTGCTCAAGTGGGTCCCTGACCCCTGAGTAGCCTAACTGGGAGACATCCCCCATTAGGGGCAGACCGACACCCCGCACCTCACACGGTGGAGTACACCGCTGAGAGGAAGCTTCCAAAGCAAGAATCAGACAGGTACACTCGCTGTTCAGAAATATCCTATCTTCTGCAGCCTCTGCTGCTGATACCCAGGCAAACAGGGTCTGGAGTGGACCTCAAGCAATCTCCAACAGACCTACAGCTGAGGGTCCTGACTGTTAGAAGGAAAACTAAAAAACAGGAGGGACACCCACACCAAAACCCCATCAGTACATCACCATCATCAAAGACCAGAGGCAGATAAAACCACAAAGATGGGGAAAAAGCAGGGCAGAAAAGCTGGAAATTCAAAAAATAAGAGGGCATCTCCCCCTGCAAAGGAGTGCAGATCATCGCCAGCAACGGATCAGAGCTGGACAGAGAATGACTTTGACGAGATGAGAGAAGAAGGCTTCAGTCCATCAAACTTTTCAGAGCTAAAGGAGGAATTACATACCCAGCGCCAAGAAACTAAAAATCTTGAAAACCATGACACGAGAAATACGTGACCAATGCACAAGCTTCAGTAACCGACTCGATCAACTGGAAGAAAGAGTATCAGTGATTGATGATCAAGTGAATGAAATGAAGCGGGAAGAGAAATCTAAAGAAAAGAGAAGAAAAAGAAATGAACAAAGCCTGCAAGAAGTATGGGATTATGTAAAAAGAACAAATCTACATCTGATTGGGGTGCCTGAAAGTGAGGGGGGAAATGGAACCAAGTTGGAAAACACTCTTCAGGATATCATCCAGGAGAACTTCCCCAACCTAGAAGGGCAGGCCAACATTCAAATTCAGGAAATACAGAGAAGGCCACAAAGATAATCTTTGAGAAGAGCATATCATTTTCAACCCAGAATTTCATATCCAGCCAAACTAAGTTTCATAAGTGAAGGAGAAATAAATCCTTTACAGATAAGCAAATGCTTAGAGATTTTGTCACCACTAGGCCTGCCTTACAAGAGACCCTGAAGGAAGCACTAAACATGGAAAGGAACAACAGGTACCAGCCATTGCAAAAACATGCCAAAACGTAAAGACCATCGAGGCTAGGAAGAAACTGCATCAACTAACGAGCAAAATAACCAGTTAATATCATAATGGCAGGATCAAGTTCATACATAACAATATTAACCTTAAATGTAAATGGACTAAATAAAGGGTATACAGTTAGGAAAAGAAGAAGTCAAATTGTCCCTGTTTGCAGATGACATGATTGTATATTTAGAAAACTCCATTGTCTCAGCCCAAAATCTCCTTAAGCTGATAAGCAACTTCAGCAAAGTCTCAGGATACAAAATTAATGTGCAAAAATCACAAGCATTCGTATACACCAGTAATAGACAAACAGAGATCCAAATCATGAATGAACTTCCATTCACAATTGCTTCAAAGAGAATAAAATACCTAGGAATGCAACTTACAAGGGATGTAAAGGACCTCTTCAAGGAGAACTACAAACCACTGCTTAGTGAAATAAAAGAGGACACAAACAAATGGAAGAACATACCATGCTCATGGATAGGAAGAATCAATATTGTGAAAATGGCCATACTGCCCAAGGTAATTTAGAGATTCAATGCCATCCCCATCAAGCTACCAATGAGTTTCTTCACAGAATTGGTCAAAATTGCTTTAAAGTTCATATGGAACCAAAAAAGAGCTCGCTTTGCCAAGACAATCCTAAGTCAAAAGAACAAAGCTGGAGGCATCACGCTACCTGACTTCAAACTATACTACAAGGCTACAGTAACCAAAACAGCATGGTACTGGTACCAAAACAGAGATATAGACCAATGGAACAGAACAGAGTCCTCAGAAATAATACCACACATCTACAGCCATCTGATCTTTGACAAACCTGAGAGAAACAAGAAATGGGGAAAGGATTCCCTATTTAATAAATGGTGCTGGGAAAATTGGCTAGCCATAAGTAGAAAGCTGAAACTCGATCCTTTCCTTACTCCTTATACGAAAATTAATTCAAGATGGATTAGAGACTTAAATGTTAGACCTAATACCATAAAAACCCTAGAACAAAGCCTAGCTAATACCATTCATGACATAGGCATGGGCAAGGAATTCATGTCTAAAACACCAAAAGCAAGGGTAACAAAAGCCAAAATTGACAAATGGGATCTCATTAAACTAAAGAGCTTCTGCACAGCAAAAGAAACTACCATCAGAGTGAACAGGCAACCTACAGAATGGGAGAAAATTGTTGCAATCTACTCATCTGACAAAGGGCTAATATCCAGAACCTACAAAGAACTCAAACATATTTACAAGAAAAAAACAAACAACCCCATCAAAAAGTGGGCAAAGGATATGAACAGACATTTCTCAAAAGAAGACATTCATACAGCCAACGGACACATGAAAAAATGCTCATCATCACTGGCCATCAGAGAAATGCAAATCAAAACCACAATGAGATACCATCTCTCATCAGTTAGAATGGCGATCATTAAAATGTCAGGAAACAACAGGTGCTGGAGAGGATGTGGAGAAATAGGAACACTTTTATACTCTTGGTGGGATTGTAAACTAGTTCAACCACTATGGAAAACAGTATGGTGATTTCTCAAGGATCTAGAACTAGAAGTACCATATGACCCAGCCATCCCATTACTGGGTATATACCCAAAGGATTATAAATCATGCTGCTATAAAGATACATGCAGAGGTATGTTTATTGCGGCACTATTCACAATAGCAAAGACTTGGAATCAATCCCAATGTCCATCAGTGACATACTGGATTAAGAAAATGTGGCACATATACACCATGGAATACTATGCAGCCATAAAAAAGGATGAGTTTGTGTCCTTTGTAGGGACATGGATGCAGCTGGAAACCATCATTCTCAGCAAACTATCACAAGAACAGAAAACCAAACACCGCATGTTCTCACTCATAGGTGGAAACTGAACAATGAGATCACTTGGACTCGGGAAGGGGAACATCACACACCGGGGCCTATCATGGGGAATTGGGAGGCGGGGGATTGCATTGGGAGTTATACCTGATGTAAATGATGAGTTGATGGGTGCTGACGAGCTGATGGGTGCAGCACAGCAACATGGCACAAGTATACATATGTAACAAACCTGCATATTATGCACATGTACCCTAGAACTTAAAGTATAATAATAATTTTTTTTAAAAAAGACCTAGTATTTGATAGCACAACATCATGTCTATAGTCAATAATAATTTAATTGTACATTTAAGAATAACTAAAAGAGTATAATTGGTTTTCATATAACACAAACAATTAATGCTCCATTTTCCATAATGTGATTATTATCCATATTGCATGACTGTATCAAAACATCTCATGTATCCCATAAATATATTCATTTACTGTGCAGCCACAAAAATGAAAAATAAAAAGTTATAAAAAATTTTAAAATGTTATTCAGGACCTAAACTCAACACTTGTCCAAATGGACCTAACAGATATCTACACAACACTTCACCCAACAACAAAAGAATAAACATTTTCATCTGCGCATGGCATGTCCTCTTAGATTGACCACATGCTTGGCCATAAAGCAATTCTCAATTAATTCAATAAACCAAAGTCATACCAACCATAGTCTCAGACCACAGCACAATAAAAATACAAATCAATATCAAGAAGATCTGTCAAAACCATACAATTACATGAAAATTAAGGAAACTTCTCCTGAATGACTTTTGGGTAAAGAATGAAATTAAGGCAGGAAGCATAATATTCTTTGAGACTCCTGAAAACAAAGTACAACATGCCAGAATTTTTGAGTCACAGCTAAAACAGTTTTAAGACGAAAGTTCATAGCATCAAATGTCCACATCAAAAAGTCAGAAAGATATCAGATTAACAATTTAACATGGCACCTAGTAGAACTAGCAATAAGGACCAAATCAATTCCAAACCTTGCAGAAGAAAAGAAATAACCAAAATTAGAGCTGAGCTGAAGGAAGCCGAGTTGCAAAAAAAGACATACAAAAGATCAACGAACCTAAAAGTTGGTTCTTTGTTAAGATTGGTACACTTCTATCTAGACTAATAAAAAATAAAAGAGAAAAACCAAATAAGTGCAATCAGAAATGATGAAGGAGACATTATTATCAACCCTACAAAAATACAAACCACTCTCAGAGACTACCAGGAGTACCTCTGTGCACAGAAACTTGAAAACCTGGAATAAATGGATGAATTCCTGGAAACATAAGCTTCTAATACTAATGCAAAAAGAAAATGAACAGACCAATAACAAGTTCCAAAACTGAATCACTAATTTAAAGCAAGAAAGAAAGAAAGAAAGAAGAGGAGGAGGAGGGGGAGGGGGAGGAGGAGGAGGGGGAGGGGGAGGAGGAGGAGGGGGAGGGGGAGGAGGAGGAGGGGTAGGGGGAGGAGGAGGAGGGGGAGGAGGAGGAGGAGGGGGAGGAGGAGGAGGGGGAGGAGGGGGGAGAGAGGGAGGGAGGGAGGGAGGAAGGAAGGAAGGAAGGAAGGAAGGAAGGAAGGAAGGAAGGAAGGAAGGAAGGAAGGAAGGAAGGAAGGAAGGAAGCTACAAACCAGAAAAAAAACCCTGGACCAAATGAATTCACGGCCGAATTCTACCAGACATATGATGAAATGCTGATACCAATCCTACTGAAACTATTTTATTAAAGCAAGAATGAGGGACTCCTCCCTAACTCATCTATGAGGCCAGCATCATCCCCATACCAAAACCTGGAAGAGACAAAGTGAACAAGTAAAATTTCAGGCCAGTATCCCTAATGAACACAGACACAATAATACACAACAAAATACTAGCAAATCATATTCAGCAGTACATCAAAAAGCTAACCCACTGTGACAAAGTAGCCTTTATTCCTGGATCGAAGGTTGGTTCAACATATGCAAATCAATAAATGTAATTCCTCACATAAGCAGAAGTATAAACAAAAACTACATGACCATCTCAATAGATGTAGAAAGGGCTTTCAATAACATTTAATATCCCTCATGTTAAAAACCCTCAACAAATTAGACATTGAAAAAGTGTACATCAAAATAACAAGAGCCATCTGTGACAAACTAATAGCCAACATCACACTGAATGGGCAAGAGCTGTAAGCATTCCCCTTGAGAACTGAAACAAGGATGCCCACTGTCACCACTCCTATTCAACATAGTACTACAAGTCCTAACCAGAGCAATCAGGCAAGAGAAAGATAGGCTATCTTTCTTCACAGACAATATGATTCTATACCTAGAAAACCCCATAGTCACTGACCAAAAGCTTGTAGAACTGATAAACAACTTCAATAAAGTTTCAAGATATAGAACTAGCACTTGCCCAGAAAGGCAGCATAGCCTTCTTGGCCCATCAAGGTAGACAGAAATCCTAGGAAATACCATTCTGGACATAGACCATAGAAAAGATTTCATGACAAAGACTCCAAAAGCAATTGCAACAAAAACAAAATTTGACAAGTGGAACCTAATTAAACTAAAGAGCTTCAACACAGCAAAAGAAACTATCAACAGAGTAAACAGAAAACCTACAGAATGGGAGAAAATATTTTTAAACTATGCATCTGATATGGTTTGGATCTGTGTCCCCACCAAATATCATGTCAAATTGTAATCCCCAGTGTTTGAGTTGGGGCCTGGTTGGAGGTGATTGGATCATGGGGGTGGTTAATCCTGAATGGTCTATTTAGCACCATCCCTTAGTGCTATTCTCATGATAGTGAGTGATTTAACATGAAATCTGGTTGCTTAAAAATGTGTAGCACCTCCCTGCTCTCTTCTTCCTGCTCTGGCCATGTGAGAAGTCTTGCTCCCCCTTTGCCTGCTGCCATGATTGGAAACTTTCTGTGGCCTCCTTAGAAAATGAAGCCACTATGCTTCCTGTACAGCCTGTGGAAGCATGAGCCAATTAAACCTCTTTATAAATTATCCAGTCTCAGGTATTTCTTTATAGCGATGCAAGAACAGACTAATACAGCATCAAACAAAGATCTAATATCCAGAATCTATAAGGAATTTAAACAAATCAACAAGCTAAAGACAGGCAACCTCATTAACAAATGGACGAAGGACACAAACAGACACTTCTCAAAGGAAGACATGCATGTGGCCAACAAAAAAATGAAAAAAGTTGCTCAAAAAGGAAAAAAATGGAGGCAGGATTAACTTGCGGCTCCCACTTGGATGGACAGAACATTGTGTGGAGACTCACATCGTGAACTTTTGCTCCAAGAACTACTGCAGAAACATACCAGGAAGACTGAAAGGATTTGCAGAGTCTTTGAAAGAAGCACCTTGCTGATGATATAGGAGTTAAGAAGAAATCATTTAGGCAGATAGTAAGGGTATGGGAGTCCTCGGTAAGGCTTTTCTTTTTAATGAAAAGCAGCCTCTTCTGAATATGATCTGCCCTTAGACCTAGATCTTAGGCCCACAGCAGTGTAAGACACAAGGCTTCCTCATTCTCCTCAGGTGAGTACACAGTTTTTCTTAATGGAGATTCTTAACCTGGAATCCCTGGAGAGCTACAGGGAGTTACAAATCCCATGAAACTAAAAAAAAAATTTGATATATGTGTACATTTTTTCCAGGTGTACATGGCTTTTATCAGCTCCTCTAAGGGAGTCATGGCCTGAAAATATTAGTAATCACACATCCAGGTAAAGAGCAAGGTGCAGAGGTGTAATGGCAGTAATGAAGTGAAGTTTGAGGGATTCCTCATTCTTGGGAAAAGACTCCTATAAGTTTAATTTATATTGTTTTAGTCAGGCACTAGCAAAATGAAGTGAAAAATTTGTCTTCAACTACTTTCAATGCCTTTTTTTTAACACTGGTTTTGATTAACTGAACAACATGTCTTGAGGGCTGGCTACATGGCAGGCCCTATACTAAGCACTTGAGGATACAGAGATGAATAAGCCACCATCTCTGCCATTAAGCAACTCAAGTTGTGGTGAGAGATATAAAGAATTCATTTTAATACAACTTGGTAAGCACAATGCTAGAGAATGTAGAGGGTGCTATAGATATTTCAATGAAAGAGCAAGTGCAAAAGTCTATGAGATAGATGTTATTATTCTACATTATCATATGAAAAAACTGAGGTTTAATTGGGTTAAGTGACTTGCCCTTAACTTCTCAGTTACCTGGCTGAGCAGTACACTAAAACCCAGGTCTTTTGACTACAAGTATAGTTCAATCCTTTTTTCTCAACGCTACAGCTTGTGACTATAGAAAAGCTGCTGTTGGCAGGAAAGCAGTTCCCAATGGCAAAAGAGATAATTGAGGACTCAAGTGTAGTAGCAGTGTGGTGACAGTTAAAGATTTCATATGATCTACCCTTGAGAAATAGCTGTTGATCATATGAATTCAGAATGAGAATGGAGATAGAAAAAGTTGAAGCCCAAGGCAAAGTTTCTCAGTTTTGGGGGGGTACAATTGGAGTCCTTCCTTGCCCCATATATTATTGTCACAGAATCCCTGGGATGTCGCTTCACCAGCCAGAAACCTCTGTGACCAATGGTGCCTTCTGCCTGAGTATTGCTTCTGCCTGCTGGGCTCGTTCCACCCACTCAGCCCAGCAGGCTGTGCTTGGCTTATGCTACTGGCCCAGATCCTACATGCGCCAAGGGTGAACCAGGCACTAAGTGGCAAGAGGAGTGTGGGCAAGCAAGTGCAGGATCCAGCCACTGCATACAGCCAGGCACACCAGCTGTTGTGGTGGGGCAGGCAGCTTCAGGCGCCAGCACAGGTGCCAGCTCCATGTGAGGCTGTGGCTGGACCAGATGTATCACACACAGCTTCTGCTGCAGGCACCCACATCTGGACAAGGGGAACGCGGTGGCACCTGGAAGCTTGGAGATGCCTAGGACTGCAGAGCCCCAAAGAGGGTGTCACAGCCCTGGCTCAGGGAGCCCCTAGGTCTGGGCTTCTTGAAGGGCCACAGCACTTCTCTCCTCATCACCCACATGGTGAGTGTGGGGGTACATGTTTCAACCCTGTCTGTGGTACAGCTCTTTCAGTCTCTGCCATTTGGCAGGTCCCAAGTTCTTGTCCCACATCGAGGAAGAATGAGGTACTTGGACAACTGGAGGGTGAGCAAGCTGGTGAGGTGGAGAGGAGCTTCACTGAGTGACAGAAGAGCTCTCAGGAGAACCACAGTGGGTAGCTCCTTTCTGCAGGCCGGTTGTCCCAACAAGTGTCCAGCTCTCAGCTGAGAGGAGACCCAAAGTGGTAGCTCCTTTCCACAGCTGGTGGTCCCAACATCTGGCTAAGTCTGGCTGAGTCTGGGGTGTTTATGGGCTCAGAAGGGAGGAAGTGTGTGCTGATTGGTCCATGGATGGCCATGGGTGGGCCCAGAAAAAGCACCATAAATTCTCACTCTGGGCCATGGACTCGACCTATAACTGGCAATCTGGCCCCCAAGCTTCAGGCCATCCCTGACTTGAAGGTGGAGTTTAACCAGGGACCCGTCCCTTTCCTCCCAGGAGCCTGTCTGCCTCTTGCCTCCATCGACATGGCTGTTCATACTGAGGAGCACCTGAAAGCCCATTCCAAGCTGCCTTCAGCCCTTCCTCAGCCTCCCTTCCATGCTTGTCGGCACCCAAAGTCCAGAGGGGCCAAGGTGGCAGGGAGCTGGCATGTCAGTGTTGTTCTGAGTGTGTGCACACCCAGTCAGGTTGCAACACCACCGGGGCTTGGCCACAACTTTGCTCCACCCCAGAATGGGCACTGGGAGTGGGGAGAGGCCAGGGAGTGGGAGCAGGCACAAGCCTGCAGGGGCAGGGGGCTTCCCAGGCCCCTGAGAGTGCAGGGATGCCTAGATCTGGAGCTGCGGCTGGGCAGCTGCAGCTATGCCTGGGAATTCAGGGCTCCCTCCTGTTTCCAGCCCCCTGCTGGCTCCCCAGAGCACACAGACCCAGCTGCACCTTCCCTGCTGCAGCCAGCATCTTAGCATCAGCCACTCCAGATGGGCTGCAATTGCCATCATTATCAAAAATTGTTTCTTAGGGCTCTATCGCAGTTTTAGACCTCATGACTGCATGCTGTATATTACCTTACCAAAGCCAGATCTATATGAGCACTGCAGTGTCACTGAGATACATGATAAAGGTGATTTTAGATAACTCAGTTTTCAGCATGAGACTTTTTAACTAGTAAAATGTGAATTGGTCTCTCTACTACTACCTATTGCTAAACTAGAGTGCACATTCAAATGGAAATTGAACATTAAAAAGAGCTCACATTTTATCAACAATTGATTAATCTCTGCTGAATAATTTTGCGACACACTTCCAAGTTGCATAGTGCAATTACAGGCTGGATTATCAATCAACTGACAGTTGTCTAAAGTCGATAGTCCAAGTCAGATGGAATTCTGTGACCAAATAGTGCATGTTATATACTGTTTATCATTAAAAAATAAAGTTGTTTTATTAGCTGAATGTTAGAGCTTTAAAAACGTTTCCCAAGAAGTTGTCTGGTTTTAGAAAATCACATATAATAAATAAGTACTAATTTGTTTTGAAATACAGAGACATAAAAAATGTATTAGTAAGAAAATATATTATCATTTCCAAAATGCTGAACTAATGTTTGAAGAATGGTGGCTTGGTGGGAAACTAAATAATTACCCTGCCTATGTTAAACACATATCTCACTTTAGTCTGGCAGTAACATTTCCTGGTATTTCATTTAAGGGCTATGGCAATTACTTATAATTTGATTAAATTCATTTAACAAATATTTGAGAACCATTATAGTCTAGGTACTGCTTTAGGTACTTAGGCTATAACAGTGAACAAAACCAAGTCCCTGTCCTAAGAAAAGTCAAATTGTAGTGGGATAGACCAAACATAAACAAACAAAAAAATGTTTATTACTGTTTCAGATAGTGAATTTTTTTTTTAAATAGAAAAACAGGGTAAATGGTTAGAGAGTAATGAGAGGAATGGAGTATTTTTCATGGTCAGAACATATTTCTATGATGAGGTGACATTTAGGTAAATAACAAAAGAGCAAGGCATGTGAATATTTGAGAAAGGAGTGATCCATGTAGAGGGAACATCAAGTCCAAAGCCCTGATGCAGAGCAAGGCCGTTGAAAGAATAGCAAGGAGAACACTGTGGATAGAATTCAGAAGGCCTGGAGGAGGGTAGTAGGAGGTGAGATTAAAAAAAATAGGTCATGTTAGTTCTTTTATGTCTTATAAAAAATTATGAATGTGTTCTAAGTGTGATGAGAGGTCATCTGAGAGGATTTTTGTTTGGGGATTGTGTGTGTGTGTGTGTGCATGCGTGTGCATGCACGCATGTGTCTCTGCTTTTTCTGTTAATTGTTAAAACATTTTTATAATGGAAAGTTTCAAATATAAATACAAAAGTAGAATAATATAATGAACTCCCTTGTACTTGTCATTTTTAATACTTATCAAGTCATGGTCTCTCTTGTTTCATCTATACACCCACCTACTCCCTACAGACCTCCAGAAAATTTGGAAGCAAATTCCACACTTTCTGTCCTTTCATACATAAACATTTCAGCATTTATATCTGAAAGGTAAGGATCATCTGAGAGTTTTCAGCAGAGGTGTGTTAAGTAAGTTACTATGAGGATGAAATGAGATAATGTAAATAAAATGCCTCATGCATAGTGGGTGCTCTCCAAATAGCAGTTATTATCATTATTACTCTGGCAGGATACTGAATTAAGTTGAAATCTTGAATGACATTGGGACCAGAATTACTAATAAGGGTGGATACAGAACTAGGGTTCAGATCGGGTGGTAGATAAGCCAGCCAGGAGCCAGGTATGGCAGAGACTGGATAGGGATGGATCCAGATTAGGCAAAGAAGCTATTACCACTAGGGCTATCACATAGAGCCAGGTCTCCAAGGAAAGCCGCAGACAGCCAGGGACATCTCAGCACTAAGTTCCCTCAGTACCACAAGGAGTATCTCTGCTTAAATGAATCCTTATGAAGGCATGACCATGGAGCTTTCTGTTGACCCTTCCCAGGTTCACTGTGGCCAGGTATTTGTAGAGACTCCAATGCCTGATGACATTTTGATGGTCCAGAGTTTCAGTTTCTGGGGAGTTAATTAAGCCGTCTTCTTAGCATCTTTCTGAGCCAGGTGTTCCAGATTCATCTCTCTGTGGATCTACAACTGGATCAGCTTTTATTAATAGTATTAATATCTACTGTGATTGAGTACCAAATATGTGCCAAGCATTGTTAGGGAGTTTTAGATACATTATTTCATCACTTTCTCCTCACAGCCTTGTGAAGCTGGTATGGTGGTGGTGTTACCATTTTATTGATGAGGAAATTGAGGCTCAGAGAGGTTAAGAGACTTATTCAAAATAATGCATCTAGAAAGTGTAAAGTTGGTCTGTTTGACTTTAATGCTAATCTTTTTACTTCTACACCAGGTTACTTTAGAGAACAATCACTGTATTTTCCATGTTCAGACACATGTAGCTCTTGCCAATCTGGGCCACTGAAAGTTGTACCCCACCTACTCTATTAAGTATGAAGCAGAAGAAAGACCAACTTTCTTCCTTTGGGGGTTTCAGACTCTAGTCCCCAAGGGCTCTGCCTAAGAAAGCATGGCTGAAGGCAGAGAAAGTGTCTGGAGTGGAACAGTATGAAGCATGCATAACTTTGGCCATCTTTTCCTTACCAGAGAACAGTCTCAGAGTAAGACAACGTGTCCTGCCTCAGATTATGTGTCCTGCCTCAGCATGAAATGAACTGATGTTATCCTCAAATGCCCCCAGCTACAAAATGCTTTTGTCTTGCTGAAAGTTTCAAGAGGTACCATAGAAATCCGGCTTAGAAAATCATCAAGCTGCAGGCTCAAGCACTTTAACCTACCCGCTCCAACTGACAATGTAAAAAAAGTGACTACACAGAAATCTAAAAGCTATTAACTAGAGCTAGCTGTATCCTCAATCTCAGTTAATGCAGCAAGCATTTCTTTCTGTTTCTCTCTCTCTCTCTCCTCTCTCTTTCTCTCTCTCTAGCACAGAGACCATCTAAAGCAGAAGCCTTTTTCACTGATTCATCATGGATTCTGTGACATGTCAGGCACTGTACTATGTTGTGCGGAGTCAGTGAGGGAGGAACTAAACAGACATGTTTATTCCCTCAAGGAGTTTCCAGCCTAGTGAGACCTTTCTTGCAAGCAGACTATCTTCAGTAAAGGCTTGTTGAACATATGAAAGGAAATTGAAAATAACTTGAGCTAAATCAGCCTCAATACTGTGAGGCAGATTTAGCTTCAATCTCATCTAGAGATAATGTGTCTGTCCAGATCTGTTCACTTTAATCTGACATTCCTGAGCTATACAAGGTGCAGTCATCTCCTTCTCTAAGATCTTTTCCGTTATCCTAGCAGTACAGCAGTAGAGGATAGTGGGACACAATAAACTGCCTTGGACTTAAGTCTCAGTTCTGTCACTCACTAACCATGTGACTTGTGGGCAAATAACCTAACCTTTCTGTGCCTCAGTTTTATCATCCATAATATAACCTAATTAATGGAAGTTTTGAGGATTAGAGTTAAATATATGAATGCTTAAAAGTGTGCCTAATATATGGTAAGTAATCAATAAATGTTGGACATTGTATTTGTTACTCTGAAGCTACAATGAAGAGAGCTATTAAAATTTAGTTGTTTCCAACTGAGCCATTTGAAAGAAATTCAGTTTCCTGTTTTAATGTGATGAATAATTGTCTGCTTTCTCTTCTACACTGAGCTCAGTCTTCCCAGTCTCAAGAAGAGGATATATGTGGTATTCAAAATATATACTAGGCAATCTTTCACTCAGAAGCTGTTGGTCAGACATTCTAAGAAATTTATTTTGGGATAAGACCAGGCCAAGTATGACATTTTTAAGGAGTTATGAAAAGCAATACTTCCCTGGACATTGCTGCCATCTTATTGTTCTTCTCTGCATCACTTCTTTCCTTTATCACTGTCCACTCTTCATGTCCAGTGGATGTGGCTTCTGCCTCCTCCACTCCAATGCAACTTAATTGCCAAATTAAAATTCGAATTGCCAGCATACAAACTGAGTCTATGTGTTATTACGTTCTCACACAGCTATAAAGAAATATGTGAGACTGGGTAATTTATAAACAAAAGAGGTTTAATTGGCTCATGATTCTTCAGGCTGTACAGGAATCACTGTGGCATCTGCTTCTGAAGAGGCCTCAGGGAGCTTTTACTCATGGTAGAAGGCAAAGCAGAAGCAGGTGTCTTACATGGCAGGAGCAGGAGGAATAGAGAGCGGGGATGTGCCACACATTTTTAAAAAACCAGATCTTGTGAGAACTCACTATCACAACAGTACCAAGGGGATGGTGTTAAACCAATCATGAGAAACTGCCCCCACTGTCCAACACCTTCCACCAGACCCCACCTCCAACATTGGGGATTACAATTTGACATGACATTTGGGCAGGGACACAGATCCAAACCATATCAGACTATTCCTAGGTCGTAGCTGATGCTGACTCAATCTTTTTACAGCATATGACTATGTTGACCAACTAATTTATTGTTTATCTTTTCTTCCTTGAGGAAATAAAAGAGGAGTAAGATTTGTTTAACACTTAGCATGTGCTAAGAGGTTTATACCTATAATTTTATTTAATTCTCACACCTTTAAAGTATTAACCCAATATTGCAAATAATGATACAGATTCTGAGAAGTTAGAACAAATGTGCCTGAGGCTACTCAGCTGTATGTTATTGCATCCAGAGAAGATAAGTTATGTAGTAGAAGGAACCAGGATTCTGATTTATACAGACTTCAAATTCTGACTCCACCATAACTAGCTTTGTGACCTGAGAAAGTACCTGAATTCTATTTGTTCCAATTCATCACTTGTAAAATTGAGAGAAGAATAGTATTTACATCAGAATACTTACGAAGTTTACATGAGATAATTATGCTTATAAAAGTTAAACAGTCAGTAGTCAGGCACTTGAGGACCCAGAGTGTTTCTCAGGTAACCAGCTCTTTGCTGCCATCACCTGACAAATCTAGTGGTTTTAAGGTGAGTAATTGGAACAAGCAGATTTTCTTAAAAGTAAAATTATCTGTAAACTCCCTACTTAAAGAGCGACTAAATTCAAGGCTCTGATCTTGCATTGATTTCAGTATAACATTTTAGACCCCACTTATTATAACAAAGATATTCTACTAAGTTGAAATAGGTAATGAAGGCCATGATCCCAAATAATTCAGACAGTAGACAATCATGTAGAGTTTTAGAGCAGAGCTGAGACTCTGAGTACCGTGCTTTCAGAACATTAAATCCACCTAATCAGTCATAAGAAAGAAATAAGAGGGAGAGTCTAGAGACAAAGAGACTAAGCAGGAGGTAAATGAATCATATAAGTCAATGTTATTCACTGTCAGCTGCAATTCTGAGAGCCATCTTAGTGGAATGCAACCATATAGTCCCATTTTTGTAAAAAGAATAATCATCACATTACCCAGTTGAAGCTCACGATAACGTTCATTTCCTCCTTTTTTTGCCTTAATGATCCCTCCCTACAATCCAGTCAATCACCAAGGCATGTCCATTCTGTCTGCAATGTCTCTCCCAACTCTTCTTTATTTGCAAATTCCCTTTCCACCACATTTTCAGATTACTTATCCTGTAACTACAACAGAGGCTTTCAAACTGAATATAATACATGTAAAAACAACATTTCACATCAAAACCAAACACACACAGACATACAGCAAAAGTTTCACAGAAATGATAAGCCTTGCTTTATGCGATGTATACTGATATTTTTCTAGTTTAATGTAGTCTATTTTTTTGTTTATTTTGTTTTTATTTTTTTGAGACGGAGTTTCGCTCTTGTTGCCCAAGCTGGAGTGCAATGGCGCGATCTCAGCTCACTGCAATCTCCGCCTCCCAGCTTCAAGCAATTCTCCTGCCTCAGCCTCCTGAGTAGCTGGGGTTGCAGGCACCCGCCACCACCCCCAGCTAATTTTTTGTATTTTTAGTAGAAACGGGGTTTGGCAATGTTGGCCAGGCTGATCTCAAACTCCTGACCTCGGGTGATCTACCCGCCTGGGCGTCCCAAAGTGCTGGGATTACAGGCGCCAGCTAACTCGTCTGGCCTATTTTCTTAAACATAGTAATGATGTTCCATGAAATTAGATGCAGTTAGGGCATTTAGGTACAAACACTTAAGGAAGTTTGTCTAAGGTCACTCAGAAAGTAAGTGGTTATGATGGGATTCTAAGCCAGATTTGTCTGACCACAAAATCTGCTTTCTTAGCCACTGCATTGACCTTTCTCCAACTTCGGTCAGTCCTGTTAACTTTCATGATGTTTATCTTTTTAAAAAATTTGTATAAATTTAGGGGTACAAGTGCAATTGTGTTACATGCATTCATTGAGTAGTGGGGAAGTATTGGTTTTTAGTGTATCCATCACCCAAATAACATATATTGTACTCATTAAGTAATTTCTCATTACCCTCTGTCCTTCCATCCCCACTTTCCAGTCTCCAATGTATATCACTCCATACTCTGTCATTGTGTGCACATTATTTAGCTCCCACTTATAAGTGAAAATTTATATTTGACTTTCGTTTTCTGAGTTGTTTCACTTGAGATAATGGCCCCCAGTTCCATCCATGTTGCTGCAAAAGATATTTCATTGTTCTTATGGTTGAATAGTATTCCACTGGGTATATATATGCCACTTTTTCTTTATCCACTCATGCAGTGATGAACACTTGGTTTGATTCCATATCTTTGCTATTATGAACAGTGCTTTGATAAATGTATGAGTCAGTTATCTTTTTGATACAATGACTCTTTTTTCCTTTTGTGTATATGCCTGGTAGAGGGATTGCTGGATCAAATGGTAGTTCAATTTTCACTTCTTTGACAAATCTCCATGCTGTTTTCCATAGAGGCTGTACTAATGTGAACTTCCTAACAGTGTATAAGTATTTCCCTTTCTTTGCATCCTCACCAACATCTGTTATTTTTTGACTTTTCTAATTATAGCCATTCTTACTGGTATAAAATGATAGCGCATTGTGGTTTTAATTTGCATGTCTGTAATGTTTAGTGATGTTGACCATTTTGCATATGTTCATGGGCCATTTGTACGTTTTCTTTGAAAAAATGCCTACTCATGTCCTTTGACCACTGTTTAATGGGGTTGTTTCTGTTGGGTTCCTTATAAATAGTAAATATTAGTCCCCGGTTGGATGGATATTTGCAAATATTTTATCTCATTTTGCAGAGTATCTGTTCACTCTATTGATTATTTCTTTGGCTATGCAGAAGCTTATTAGTATAATTAAGTCCTATTTGTCTGTTTTTCTTTTTCTTGCATTTGATTTTGTGGTCTCCATTATAAATTCTTCACCTAGGCCAATGTCCAGAAGTTTTTCCTCGGTTTTCTTCTAGGACTTTTATAGTTTCAGGTCTTATATTTAAGTCTTTAATCCATCTTGGTTAATTTTTGTTTATGGTGAGAGATAGGGATCCAGCTTCATCCTTCTGCATATAGATATCCAATTTTCCCAGGAGCATTTATTGAAAGGATGTCCTTTACCCAGTATGTTTTTGTCAACTTTATCAAAGGTCAGTTGGTTGCATATATGTGGCTTTATTTCTGGGTTCTCTATTCTGTTCCATTGATCTATGTGTCTGTTTTTATACCAGTACTAGGCTGTTTGGGTTACTGTAACCTTGTAGTATAATTTGAGGTCAGGTAATGTGATGCCTCCAGCTTTATTCTTTTGCTTAGGTTACTTTGGTTTCAGCCTCCTTTTTGGTTCTATGTAAATTTTAGAGTTTTTTTTTTTTTCTAATCCTGTGGAAAATGATGTTGACATTTTTATAGGGATTGCATTGAATCTGTAGATTGTGTTGGACAGTGTGATCATTTTAACAATATTAATTCTTCTAATTCATGAGCATGGGATGTTTTTCCATCTTTTTTGTGTTATCTACAGTTTCTTTCATCTGTGTTTTGTAGTTTTCCTTGTAGAGATCCTTCCCCTCCTTAGTTAAATATATTCCCAGGTATATTTTTTATAGCTATTGAAAATAGTATTGCCTTCTTGATTTGGTTTTCAGCTTCGTCATTATTGGTGTATAGAAATGCTACTAACATTTGTACATAGGTATTCTATTCTGAAACTTTACTGAATTAACTTGGTAAATATAAAAGGTTTTTGGTATAGCATTTAGGGTTTTTTAGATATAAGATCATGTCAGCAGTGGACAGCAATAATTTGACTTCCTCTTTTCCAATGTGGATGCCTATTATTTCTTTATCTTGCCTGCTGTCTCTGGCTAGAGCTTCTAGTACTATCTTGAATAGAAGTGGTGAGAGTGGGCATCTTCTTTTCCAGTTCCTCAGGTGAATGCCTTCAACATTTCCCCATTCAGTGTGATGTTGGCTGTGGGTTTGTTCTATATACCCTTTATTATTTTGAGGTCTGTTCCTTTTTTACCTAGTTCGTTGAGAGCTTTTATCACGAAGGGATGCTAAATTTTATCAAAGGCTTTTTTTGCATCCGTTAAGATGATTATATGTTTGTTTGTTTGGTTCAGCCGGAACTGGCTCTGTCACCCAGGCTGGAGTGAAATGGTGTGATTTCGGTCGCTGCAACCTCCTCCTCCGGGGCTCAAACCATCCTCCCAACTCAGCCTCCCAAGTAGCTGGGACTACAGGCATGTGCCACCATGCCTGGCTAATTTTTGTATTTTTTTTTTTGTGGAGACGGGGTTTCATCATGTTGCCCAGGCTGGTCTCAAATTCTCGGCTCAAGTGATCCTCCCACCTCAGCCTCCCAAAGTGCTGGGATTACAGGCATGAGCCACCACACCTGGACAATTATATGGTTTTATTTGTCTTTTATTCTGTTTATGTGATTAATTACATTTATTGATTTGAGTATGTTTTTTCTTTTCTTTCTTTTTTTTTTTTTTTAGAGACAAGGTCTCACTTTGTTGCCCAGGCTGGTCTTCAACTCCTGAGCTCAAGCGATCCTCCTGCTGTGGCCTCCCAAAGTGCTAGGATTACAGGTGTGATCCACCACACCTGGCCTGATTTGAGTATGTTGAATCATCCTTGCTTCCCTGGAATACAATCCATTTGATCATGGTGTATTATATTTTTGATGTGTGTTTGGATTCAGTTTGCTAGTATTTCATTGAGGAGCCAGGTCACATGGGTTTCAACTAAGGAAGACACTGAGAAGACACTGGTGCAAATCTAGAAGGATTATAACATCTATGACTACATCAGTAACTTTGCTTGGGCTTGGGATGATGTCACCAAGGAGTGTATGTATGGTATCTAGAAGAAGACACTCAAGAGGCTCATCTATGACTTCAAAGGATTTTCCAAGAATGGGGAGGCTGTAAAAATCAACAAGGCTAGAGTTGAGATAGCAAGAAACTTTAACTTGGATGAGGATGAGGATGACACTGAGGAGCTCCTAGAGTGGTTCCTGAAAAACTGAGTAATGAGGAGTTATTAGAACTGGAACAGAAATGCATAGCTTCAGAAGAGGCAACAGAAAAGGAAACTGCAGGAGAATAAAAAGAAAAAGAATCCTCAAGAAAATCCACAGTGAAAGGTTTATCATAAGCTCTTGCAAACTTCAACGAACTCATTAAAGATTTTGAAAAGAGAGAAAGATGTGCGTGGTGCTCTATCTACTTACAAATTTATGATGAAAAAAAAAAAGAAACAAACCAAGCAAATCATCATAGACATATTTCTGAAGAGTGATACCTTCTCAAGAGCCTTGGGCAAGTACTTCAGGAGACATTCTAGAAGAAGCATTGTTGTCATCGATGATGACATCTCCGTGCATGTTTTTGCTCCTAAAAACCTTCCAATGGGACAAGATGTGGTGGTGAAAGACAGTGATATTGATGACCCTAATCCTGTGTAGACCTAGGCTAATGTGTGTGTTTGTGCCTTCGTTTTTAACAAAAAGAGGTTTTAAAGTTAAAAAAAAATTAAAATAAGAAAAGCTTATAGAATAAGGGTATAAAGAAAGCAAATATTTTTGGACAGCTATACAGTGTTTTGGGTTTTAAGCTAAGTGTTGTTACAGGAGAGTCAAAAAGTTAAAACAATTAAAAAGTTCATAAAGTAAAATTCTTACAGAGAGCTAAAGTTAATTTATTATTGAAGAGAAAAATATTTTTTCATAAATTGAGTGTAGCCTAAATGTATAGTATTTACAAAGTCTACCGTAGTATGTAGAATGTCCTAAGCCTTCATGTTTACTCACCACTCACTCACTGACTCACCCAGAGCAACTTCCAGTTCTTCCAGTTCAATTTCCAGATTGCTAATACCATACATGGTAAATGCCCTATACAGGTGTACCATTTTTTAACTTTTATACTATATTTTTACTATGTTTAGATATGTTTAAATGCACAAATACTTACCATTGCATTACAATTGCCTACCGTATTCAGTACAATAACACGCAGGTTTGTAGCGTAGAACAATAGGCTGTACCATAAAGCCTAGATGTGTAGTAGGCTATTCCATCTAGACTTGTGTACATACGCTTTATGAGGGTCACATAACATAATTGCCTACTGACACATTTCTCAGAATGCATCCCTGTTGTTAAGCAACATGTGACTGTATAGATGAACAATGAGGGAAAATTTGCCCCACCAGATATTAAAACATATCAAGAAGATGTAATATTTATTTTTGGTAATAACACTTAAAATCTACTCTTTTAGTAATTTTCAACTATACAATACATTGTTTTTAACTATAGTTACCATGTTGTACCATGATGGATCTCTTGAATTTATTCTTCCTGTGTAACTGAAATTTTGTATGCTTTGATCAATATCTCCCCAGTATCAACCCCTAGTCTCTGGTAACCACCATTCTACTCTCTACTTCTATCAGTTTGACTTTCTTAGATTCCACATATAAGTGAGATCATATGGTATTTGTCTTGAGGAAGGTATAATATTTAAGTGAATTAGAAATGAATGCATAATCAAAGAAAAAACTCACCATAATTCCCACTGTATGTAGTCAGTAACTTTTATCTGTTTCACTGTTGAATTTCCATCCCCTAGATTAGATATTAACCTCACACTATAAGCACACATGAATTCCAAAGTTTTAAAGAAGTAAACGTAAAAAACAAAAGTATAAAAGATTAGGAGAAAATAAAGGATAACTTTCTAATAATCTAATAAACTTTGGCATAAGGACAGCCAGCCTAAGGAAGATGTAAAATATAGACACCATGATGAAAAGATTTATACATTTGACAACTTCAGAATTAACTTGTATATACCCATACATACAAATAAAATGCCACATACCACAGACTCATTGAAAATATTTGTGACATGTACTACAGCCAAATCTTAATACCAAAAACACAAAGAAAGACTACATTAAATAAGAAAAAGACAATCTCATAGAAATAAGTAAAGTATATGAACAGACAATTCATAAAAGAAATACAGATAGCCAAATAAGAAAATTTAAAAATTCCACCTTAGTAGAGACCAGAGAAAAGCAAATCAAAACTACAATGAAATACCACTTTTTTCTCATAAGACCTACAAAAATTACATAATTAGTGAAATGTAATATTGGTAGAGGAGGAAAAACAGTTACTGTCATATGTTATTGGCACATATCCAATTCGGTTAAGCATTTTTGGAAGTTGATTTTGTAGAAATCAAATAAGATTGTTCACTTTCTTTAATCCAACAACTCCACCTTTATATATCTATTTTAGAAAAAAAAAAGAAAAATAAATGAGTTAGCCAGGTGGAAAAAGTGAGAAGAGGGGCATTACAAGCAGCATGAACAGAAGCCCACAATGAGTGCACAGAAAGTTAGAAATGCTCTGTGATGGCTGGGCCCAGTGGCTCATGCCTGTAATCCCAGCACTTTGGGAGGCCGAGGCAGACAGATTGCCTGAGTTCAGGAGTTCGCAACCAGCCTAGGCAACACAGTGAAACCCCGTCTCTACTAAAATACAAAAAAATTCGCCAGGCATGGCAGCTTGTGCCTGTAGTCCCAGCTACTTGGGAGGCTGAAGCAGGAGAGTTGCTTGAACCCGGGAAGCGGAGATTGCAATGAGCCGAGATTGCACCACTGCACTCCAGCCTGGGCAAGAGAGTAAGAGTCTGTGAAAGGAAAGGAGAGGAGAGGGGAGGGGAGGGGGAGGGGAGGGGAGGGGAGGGGAGGGGAGGGGAGGGGGAGGGGAGGGGGGAGGGGAGAAAGAAAGGGAGGGAAGGAGGGAGGAAGGAAGGAAAAGGAAAGAAAGAAATGCTCTGTGATACAGAATGTAAAACTCAAGGCAAGGGTATTGCATTAGAGGAAACTGGTATGAGGCATGAAGCAGATATGAGGGCCTTGTATTCCATTCATAAGTACAGTAGGCAATGAGGCATGTGTAATTATGAGGGTGAGAGAACTTTCACAAAGGAACCATGACAACAGGGACTTCACCAAGCTGGGTAGAAAAAGCATCAAACTAATGATGTTCAGCTGGGCAACCCCTCACAATGTTTCCACTTCAATGATGACACCGTTCTCCTCCTTCATTCAGTACTGAGATGGCTAATTCAAATTACTGGCAGTATACTGGATTTAAACAAGGAAGGGCAGAGTGTAGTCAGAAAAACATAATGAGGCAAAACAGAATTCACAGAAGCCCATTTTTCACAAGGTCTAGCAATCTGGTGATATGACACTAGTGTTTAAATACCAAGGCTTCTTCTATTTACATGGGAGATTCTTTCAAAAATAACAACAGTCCTTGTGGAGATGGCAGGGATTCCTGTGGTCCTAGACCTTGCTGACACTTCATCATCCTCAGGTTCAAGACCCCATCCTAATGGGATAAGCCAACATTTCCCAGGAGAGATGTGAGAAAGCACAAGTAACAAGAGCCATTGAGATCTCAGCTTTGTGGGAGGCACATGAACTCGTGTTTAGGAGATCAGAGTAGGAGTATCTCAAGGAAAATTGAATAAGCACTTATTGAGAGCCTGTTACATAACTTTTCATTTGAAGAAAGTGTTCTGCTAGAAAAATAAACAAAACAAGGTTATTACATAAACCACTGTGGTATAACATTCTGAGAGTTGGAACAGCTATTTTTTTTTTCCAGGTTCTGACATGATTAGCTAACCAGGAAAGGCAGTAGAGCTGTGGGTAAATGCACGGACTTGGGCCAGACAGATCTGGTTTCAGTTTCCAGTCATCCTAGCCGCATGATCTTGCCCAAGTCACTGTTAGCCTTTATTTCATCATCTGTGTAATGCAGGGGGTGGGAGGACAGATAATACTTACTCACTAGGGTGACTGTGAGGATTAAAAGATATATGTAGTGTCTGGCACACATTAGACACTCAATAAATGTTAACTGTTAATAAAAATATTTATGACACAATTAATACAAATTATTTTAAAGAAACTAGAACATAAGTATATGTAAATGTTAGAGGAAACAACATTCATAATCCCACAGCCTTTAAATATTTATTGTGTATCCAGCTACACTATTTTATGTATATATGTATAAACTTATAAATAGATGTGAATATACGATATATACACTTATGTAATCTTTTTCTTTAATAATTTACATACTGAACACTACTTCATATTAAGAAATGTGTGGGCTGACTCCTTTATTGGACTCAGCCCGCCTGCACCCAGGTGAAATAAACAGCCTTGTTGCTCACACAAAGCCTGTTTGGTGGTCTCTTCACATGGATGCATGTGACATTTGGTGCCGAAGACCCAGGACAGGAGGACTTCTTCGGGAGACCTGTACTCTGTCGTCGCTCTCACTCCGTGAGGAGATCCACCTGTAACCTCGGGTCCTCAGACCAATGAGCCCAAGGAACAGCTCACCAATTTTAAATCGGGTAAGCGGTCTTTTCACTCTCTTCTCCAACCTCTCTTGCTACCCTTCAATCTCCCCGTCCTTCCAATTCCAGTTCTTTTCCTCTCTAGTAGAGACAAAGGAGACACATTTTATCCGTGGACCCAAAACTCCAGCACCAGTCACGGACTCGGGAAGACAGTGTTCCCTTGGTGTTTAATCACTGCAGGGATGCCTGCCTGATTATTCACCCACATTCCATTGGTGTCTGATCACCATGGGGACACCTGCCTTGGTTATTCACCCACATTCCCTTGGTGGCAAGTCAATTGCGGGGACGTCTGCTTTGGCTGCTCACCCACATTGCAGCCCAGGGCTGCTCACCACCCCCTTCTCCATGTCTCTACCTTTCTCTTTAAACTTACCTCCTTCACTATGGGCAACCTTCCACCCTCCATTCCTCCTTCTTTTCCCTTAGCCTATGTTCTCAAAAACTTAATACCTCTTCCACTCACACCTGACCTAAAACCTAAGCATCTTATTTTCTTCTGCAACACTGCTTGGCCCCAATACAAACTCGACAATGATTCCAAGTAGCCAGAAAATGGCACGTTCAGTTTTCCATCCTACAAGATCTAGATAATTCTTGTCATAAAATCGGCAAATGGTCTGAGGTGCCTGATGTCCAGACATTCTTTTACACATTGGTCCCTCCCTAGTCTCTGCTCCCAGTGAGACTCGTCCCAAATCTTTCTTCTTTCTCTCCTCTCTATTCCTTCAGTCTCCACCCCAAGCTCTGAGTCCTGTGAATCCTCCTTTTCTACAGACCCATCTGACCTCTCCCCTTCTCCCCAGGCTGCTCCTCACCAGGCCGAGCCAGGTCCCAACTCTTAAGCCTCCGCTCCCCGACCCTATAACCCTTCTATCACCTCTCCTCCTCCCACCCAGTCTGGCTTACAATTTCGTTCCACGACTAGCCCTCCCCAACCTGCCCAACAATTTCCCCTTAAAGAGGTGGCTGAAGCTGAAGGCATAGTCAAGGTTAATGTCCCTTTTTCTTTAGCCAACCTCTCCCAAATCAGTTAGCATTTAGGCTCTTTTTCATCAAATATACAAACCCAGCCCAGTTCATGACCCGTTTGGCAACAACTCTTAGACGCTTTACTGCCCTAGACCCAGAGGGGCCAGAAGGCCACCTTATTCTCAATATGCATTTTATTACCCAACCCACTCCCGACATTAGAAAAAGCTCCAAAAATTAGATTCTGGCCCTCAACCCCACAACAGGACTTAATTGACCTCGCCTTCAAGGTGTACAATAATTGGGAAGAGTTGCAATTACTTGCCTCCGCTGTGAGAGAAACCCCAGCCATATCTCCAGCACACAAGAATTTCAAAACGCCTAAACCGCAGGGGCTAGGCGTTCCTCCAGGACCTCCTCCCCCAGGATCTTGCTTCAAGTGTTGGAAATCTGGCCAATGGGCCAAGGAATGCCCACAGCCTGGGATTCCTCCTAAGCCATGTCTCATCTGTACGGAACCCCACTGGAAACTGGACTGTCCAACTCAGCTGGCAGCCACTCCCAGAGACCCTGGAACTCTGGCCCAAGGCTCTCTGACTTCTTCCCAGATCTTCTTGGCTTAGCAGCTGAAGACTAACACTGCCTGATTGCCTCAGAAGCCTACAGGACCATCACAGATGCTTTGGGTAACCCTTACAGTGGAGGGTAAGTCCATCCCCTTCTTAATCAATATAGAGGCTATCCACTCCACATTACCTTCTTTTCAAGGGCGTGTTTCCCTTGCCTCCATAACTGTTGTGGGTATTGATGGCTGGGCTTCTAAACCTCTTAAAACTCCCCAACTCTGATGCCAACTTGGACAACATTCCTTTATGCACTCCTTTTTAGTTATCCCCACCTGCCCTTCTCCCTTATTAGATTGAGACATTTTAACTAAATTATCTGCTTCCCTGACTATTCCTAGGCTACAACCATACCTCATTGCTGCCCTTTTCCCCAGCTCAAAGCCTCCTTCATATCCTCCCCTTGTATCTCCCCACCTTAATCCACAAGTATAAGACACCTCTACTCCCTCCTTGGTGACCGATCATACACCCCTTACCATCCCATTAAAACCTAATCACCCTTATCCCACCACACTTTAAAAGGATTAAAGCCCATTATCACTTGCCTGTTACAGCATGGCCTTTTAAAGCCTATAAATTATCCTTACAATTCCCCATTTTACCTGTCCAAAAACCAGACAAGTCTTACAAGTTAGTTCAGGATCAGCACCTTATCAACCAAATTGTTTTGCCTATCCACCCTGTGGTGCCAAACCCATATACTCTCCTATCCTCAATACCTCACTCCACAACCCATTATTCTGTTCCAGATAAACCTAGCTGACCCCATAAATCCTAAATCCTTTCCCCACTCCCCTTTCCATTCCTTAAAAAACAGTGCTAAAGGCTGCTCCCACACTAGCTCTCCCTAACTCATCCCAACTCTTTTCATTACACACAGCCAAAATACAGGGCTGTGTGGTCAGAATTCTTACACAAGAGCCAGGACTGTGCACTGTAGCCTTTCTGTCCAAACAACTTGACCTTACTGCTTTAGCCTAGCCCTCATGTCTGTGTGCAGCAGCTGCCGCTGCTTTAATACTTTTAGAGGCCCTCAAAATCACAAACTATGCTCCACTTACTCTCTACAGTTCCCATGACTTTCAAAATCTATTTTCCTCCTCACCCTTGACGCATATACTTTCTGCCCCCCAGCTCCTTCAGCTATACCCACTCTTTGTTGAGTCTCCCACAAGTACCACTGTTCCTGGCCCAGACTTCAATCCAGCCTCCCACATTATTCCGGATACCACACCTTACCCCCATGACTATCTCTCTGATCCATCTGACTTTCACTCCATTTCCCCATATTTCCTTCTTTCCTGTTCCTCACCCTGATCACACTTGATTTATCGATGGCAGTTCCACCAGCCCTAATCAGCACTCACCAGCAAAGGCAGGCCATGCTATAGTACCTTCCACATCTATCACTGAGGCTACTGCTCTGCCCTCCTCCACTACCTCTCAGCAAGCTGAACTCTCTGCCTTAACTTGGGCCCTCTCACTCTTGCAAAGGGACTATGCATCAATATTTATACTGACTCTAAACATGCCTTCCATATCCTGCACCACCATGCTGCTATATGGACACAAAGAAATTTCCTCACTACACAAGAGTCCTCCATCATTAATGCCTCCTTAATAAAAACTCTTCTTAAAGCCACTTTACTTCCAAAGGAAGCTGGAGTCATTCACTGCAAGGGCCATCAAAAGGCATCAGATCCCATCGCTTAGGGCAACGCTTATGCTGATAAGGTAGCTAAAGCAGCAGCTAGCATTCCAACTTCTGTCCCTCACGGCCAGTTTTTCTCCTTCTCATTGGTCACTCCTATTTACTCTCCAAATGAAGTTTCCACCTATCAATCCCTCTCCACTCAAGGCAGATGGTTCTTAGACCAAAAAAAAAAAAAAAAACAACAACAACAAAAAAAAAACCCCAAAAAAAACCTCTCCCTCCAGCCTCACAGGCCCATTCTATTCTGTCATCATTTCATGACCTCTTCCATGTAGGTTACAAGCTGTTAGCCCACCTATAAAACCTCTTATTTCCTTTCCATCATGAAAATCTATCCCCAATCTGCCACTCTTGACTCCCTCTTGGAGTGGATAGATGATCTTTGCTGGAGTATAGGACACTCCAATACTTTCACCCTGATGAAGTCCTATTCTTTACTTTTATACTTTCTTACTCTCGTTCCTGTTCTTATGCCACACTCTACCTCTTCCCAGCTCTCTCCACCACACTATCCATCTCATTCACTCTCTCCTAGCTGTTTCTAATCCTTCTTTAACAAACAATTGTTGTCTTTGCATTTCTCTTTCCTCCAAAATCACCGAGGCTTCGATTTACTCACTGCTGAAAAAGGAGGACTCTGTACATTTTTTAAACAAAGAGTGTTGTTTTTACCTAAATCAATCTGGCTTGGTGTATATATATATATAAACTGAAGGATAGAGCCCCAAAACTCACCAACCAAGCAAATAATTATGTTGAACCCCCTTGGACACTGTCTAATTGGATGTCCTGGGTACTCCCAATTCTTAAATCCTTTAATACTATTTTTCTCCTTCTTTTATTTGGACCTTGTGTTTTCCATTTAGTTTCTCAATTCATACAAAACTGCATCCAGGTCACCACCAATAATTCTATATGACAAATTCTCCTTCTAACAGCCCCACAATATCACCTCTTACCCCCAAATCTTTCTTCAGTTTAATCTCCCCCACCGTAGGTTCCCACACTGCCCCTAATTCCGCTCGAAGCAGCCCTGAGAAACATCGCCCTTATCTCTCCATACCACCCCCCAAAAACTTCACCATCCCAACACTTCACCACTATTTTGTTTTGTTTTTCTTTTTAATATAAGAAAACAGGAATGTCAGGTCTCTGAGCCCAAGCTAAGCCATCATATCCCCTGTGACGTGCACGTGTCCATCCAGATGGCCTGAAACAACTGAAGATCCACAAAAGAAGTATAAATAGCCTTAACTGATGACATTCCACCATTGTGATTTGTTCCTGACCCACCCTAACTAATTCGATAGAGTCTCCCCCACCCTTAAGAAGGTACTTGATAATATTCTCCCCTGCCCTTAAGAATGTACTTTGTATGCCTATCCCAAACCTATAAGAACTAACGATAATCCCACCACCCTTTGCTGACTCCTTTTTTGGACTGAGCCCGCCTATACCCAGGTGAAATAAACAGCCTTGTTGCGCACACACACACACACACACAAACAAATGTGTGTACATTACTGTTCCTACAGATGTGAAGGATAATTTAATAAATTCTACAGTTGAACTTCTATATTGTTTCCAACACTTTACCATAATAATCAGCACCTGAAATAAACATATTTGTATACATTTTAATTAGTATTTTATCAATAAAATAAAATTATTTACAATGAGAAAGACTAAGAAATATTTCTTACTAGTTCTTTTGCTCATTCTAGGTAAATTTTGCAGGCCTTTAATTCTAGTCTCTTTTCACACGTCCATTAAAAATAATCTGCTCTCTCATTGTCTTATTTTGTGCCTCCCTGCTACATAGGCTCCCAGAAAAGCTTATTTCTCTCCTATTCCTGCCCTACTAACCTACTCCTTTTTCAGTCTATTTCTCACTCCTTACTCCTTGTTACCCTTGCTTGGTCAGTTTCTGGTTATTGCATCTATCAGAGGCCCCCTTGAGGAAGTGAAAAAGAAGTTCAAATCAGACCTCAAAGGCAAATTCTTTCCAAATATTGCCATCTGGGAAAAAGCTGTTCTATGTAAGATCTAAGATTAACACAATAAACACTTCTTTATGTCATAGATGATGAGCATGAGGATGATAATAAAAGAAACAAGCATTTATTGCACATTTGCTATGTGCCAAATGCTGGTGTGAAACACTTTTACATGCCTTATCCTGTTTAATCCATACAACAACCCTGTGAGGTAGATACCAATTCAACAGACTAGGAAACTGAGGTATCTAAAGGGTTAAGGAACTTGCCTAAATTCAATTAAGGCAGAGCCAGGATTAGAAAATAAATATTTATTTGATGCAAAGCCTATTATCTTAACCATTACTTCACACAGTCTTCCTGGATTTGTCCACATATCATGGTGAATAGCTTTTCAGGAAAACTGTCTTTGTAGAGAGAGCTTTAGTGCAGTGGTTTTCTAATTTTTCCCCCTTTTTGTCATCAGAACTATTTTTATTTAATGAAAATCTTATTCTTAACTGCTGAATCCATGACCATTATTTATTTTATGTTCATTAGCTCAAATAGCACCATTTGGGCACTAAGTGTAGAGAGGGCACATAAATGAGTCACACATACCTCTTTCTCAAGGAGCTGCACTCCAGTGAGAAATACCAAAGTGAAAAGGAAAATCATTCTAATAATGTAGGGTAGGGGTTATGTTAAATAGAAGTATAGGATGCTAAAGGAATAAGGGTGGAACAGGGCAAAGCCTGATTCACTGTGGCAGTGTCATTCAAACTGAGTCTTAAACAGCAGGTGTGAGTCAAGCAGAAAATTGGAGGGCATGTCTTTTCACTATCTCACTTCACTCTAATCATATTGTTGTTTCTTAAAGCAACATGATGTCTCACACCTCCAGGACTCTTCTTACCAGTATGCTGGTCTCTTTGCTTGGAATACCCTTATTTTCTCGTTTTTCTAGGTGTCACTGACCTAGTCCTCAGTATGTAACTCAGAAGCCCCCCTCTCTTGGAGGCCTTCCTCAATGCCTCCAGGCTGCAGTAAACGTCCCTCCTCTGAGCTTTCTGTTTCCTTCTAGCACAATGGTGCTCATTCTCTGGTGTAATGTCTGCCTTTCTTGTAAAACCACAGAAATTTCAATGGCAGAAATTTCGAAGTCCATATCCTATCCAATCTATGTATTCCCAGTATCTGGCATGGCATGTAGAAGGTGTTGAATAAATGTTTGTAGGGTTTGTTCATTCATTAAACAAGTATTTACTGAATCCTTTACTGTACGTCAGATTTTGTTCTAGATGCTGTGGATACAGTGGTGAACAAGGTCCCTGCACTCATGTGGACCTACAATTCTAGTGAGAGCCAACAGAAAATTATCAAATAAATAAAATAATAATTTCAAGTAGGTCGGGCGCAGTGGCTCATGTCTGTAATCCCAGCACTTTGGGAGGCCGAGGTGGGCGGATCACGAGGTCAGGAGATCGAGACCATCCTGGCTAACATGGTGAAACCCCGTCTCTACTAAAAATACAAAAAAATTAGCCAGGCATGGTGGCGGGTGCCTGTAGTCCCAGCTACTTGGGAGGCTGAGGCAGGAGAATGGCGTGAACCTGGGAGGCGGAGCTTGCAGTGAGCCGAGATTGCACCACTGCACTCCAGCCTGGGTTACAGAGCGAGACTCCGTCTCAAAATAATAATAATAATAAATAATAATTTCAAGTAATGATAAGTTTTATAAAGAAATTAAAACAAGATACTATGGTAGAGTGTAACGGGGGTCAGATAGAAGTAGTTATGATGAGGTGTTCGTGGAGAAGATATCTGATGTGGTAACGTGAACAGGGACTTGAATAATGAGAATAAACAAGTCATGGGAAGAACATTACAAGTAGGAACAGCTAGAACAAAGATCCTAAAGTAAGAATAAGCTTGATATGTTAAAATTAGTAAGGCCAGTTATGGCAGAAGCAGAATGAATAGAGAAGAAAATGGTAAGAGATGATGTTGAAGAAGTAGAAGCCAGATCACATAAGATCTTATAGGCCATGGTCAGGAGACTGGTTGGTGTAAGAGAAAAACATCTGTGGATTTGAGAAGTAGTATCAAGACGTGGTTAAGTACACAGGCTCCATATAAATTTCTTAGATTCAAATTCCATCTCTGCCATTTTATTGGCTATCAAATATAAAAGGTTTAGTCTCTGTGATGGTTAATATTGGGTGTCAATTTGATTGGATTGAGGGATGCCTAGATGGTTGGTAAGGTATTGTTTCTGGGTTTGTCTGTGAGGGTGTTGCCAGAGGAGATCAACATTTAAGTCGCTGGACTGGGAGAGGAAGACCTTCAATGTAAGTGGGCACCATGCAATCAGCTGCCAGCATGGCTAGAACAAAGCAGGTGGAAGAAGGTGGGATAAGCTTGCTCGCTGAGTTTTCTGGCTTCACGTGCTGGACGCTTGCTTCTGTTCCTCCTGTCTTTGGACATTATACTCCAGGTTCTTCAGCCTTTGTACTCTGGGAGTTGCACCAGTGGCTTGCAGAGGTCTCCCAGGCCTTCGGCTGCAGACTGAAGGCTACGCTGTTGGCTTCCCTGGCTTTGAGGCTTTTTTACTCAGACTGAGCCACTACTGACTTCTTTCTTCCCCCGCTTGCAGGTGGCCTATTGTGGGACTTTACCTTGTAATCATGTGAACCAATTCTCCCTAATAACCTCCCTTTCGTATACACATATATCTATACACATATATCCTATTTGGCTCTGTCGCTCTGGAACCCTGAATATAGCCTCTTCGTATCTCATATAGAAATAAAGGATAATAGTAGCATCAACATCAAAGGTTTCCTGGGGCAGAATAGATGACATAGTCCAGATAAAGTGCTTAACCAGATGCCTGGCAGAGTGAATGTTCAATAAGTATTAACTATTATTTTAAGCAGGGAAGTGAATGCAGCCACCAGACCATTGAATGCATTGAGAACCAGACTAAGGTTTTGGATGCCTCTCCCACATCCATTTCCTCCTGGCAAAGAGAACACAGAATGCACACATGCAGAGTATATCAACACAGAGAAGAATGACTCAGAATAAATGGTCATCTCTCAGAGAGCATGACTGTGACCTCAGCCGATTAGTAGAAGCTGCTCTTCCTCAATAAGAACACGTGTCGCCGGGCGCGGTGGCTCAAGCCTGTAATCCCAGCACTTTGGGAGGCCGAGACGGGCGGATCACGAGGTCAGGAGATCGAGACCATCCTGGCTGACATGGTGAAACCCCGTCTCTACTTTAAAAATACAAAAAACTAGCCGGACGAGGTGGCGGGCGCCTATAGTCCCAGCTACTCGGGAGGCTGAGGCAGGAGAATGGCGTGAACCCAGGAGGCGGAGCTTGCAGTGAGCTGAGATCCGGCCACTGCACTCCAGCCTGGGCGGCAGAGCGAGACTCTGTCTCAACAACAACAACAAAAAATAAATAAAAATAAGAACACGTGTCAACTTAACAATGAAGTAAGTTTTGCCTCCTGATACGCTCACTGAAAGCAAAGCAAAGGCCCATCCTAGTGCAGCAGACACCTGGGGGAATGATGAAGTGATCATTGGTCACTTCCAACAGATTTCTCCTCTACACAGTGACCCTCCTGCTGGCCTTTCATTCTGGTTCAGCATGCCAATGTATATACACTGACACCAGTGCCTGATGTGTCATAAATATTAAATAATCATTTACTAAATTGATAACTCATATTTCCTCTATGTGATGGTGGATTGCTAACATCCTGTGTAGAACAGCATGGTTGGGAGGGAGACCACTAGGGAAGACAACCGCTACGGTAATATACAAGTAACTATTTAGTAAGTATTATGCCCACTAAATCTCCAACTTTTCCCCAGATGGTTCTCTCACCCTGTGAGCAATGGCTATTTAAACCTTTTCTACCCACCTGAAACCTCAATCTCACCTTTAGGTAGAAACTCAATTCCTTGCAATAAAACTTTCAAATGTATCTGCAGATTAAGGATTCCAATCTCAGGATTACACATTTATGTTGGCTTACTGCATACTGTTTTCTTGCGTCTTTGCACCCTGAATATACTAAAATGCCAAAAAAAAAAAAAAAATCCTGATTAAGGTCTGACTGGAGCCAGACCCTCTTAGTTCAAATCCTGGTTCTACCACTTACTTGCTGTAGCAAAGTAAAGGTGATTTACTTGTTTTCTGCATTAATCTTCCCATCTGTGAAATGGAATTTAACACAACTCAGCTCACATATATATGCAAAAGAAGACATAATGGCATGCAAATTATTTAGCATAGGACCTGGCACGGAGAAAACAGCCAAACACATAGTTGTTAATAAAGAGAAAAAAAACAGAGCAATTAGAAGTTCACTTGTGTGAAGAGGTCAACAACTAAGACACAAGAGAGGGACAAGAAAATAGTTCTTGAAAATCTGCTTCAGAATACTACAGGTCTCAGTCTCATTCTCCTTTTTCATAGAGCTGAATCAGGTGTGGGACCACATGTACCACAGCACAATACCAGAGATGCAGCATAGTATAAACTCACTTCACACTGAGCCAGACACAAAAAGTCACTTATTGTAGGGTTTCATTTCGCATTGGTTGGCCTTAGGCATTAGATAGAGAAGCTAACCATTAAACTGGATCGTGAGGAGGTGAGAAGTGCAAAAGAGACCAGAGTTAATATGCTAAGATTCATTTAAGAAACTGTCTATTGCTGATATGAAACTAGCCACAAGGTGCAGGGAAGTGTGTATGGTGTGACATTATTTGTGCAAAAATAAAAACTAAAGTTGAAAAAGGACACTTATGCATAACTAAATGTAAATGTATGAAGTGTCTCTGGAAGGGTACATAAGAAACTATTAATAGGAGTTGCCTCCTTGAAGAAGAAATGGGTTGCTAGGAACATATGTGTGAGGGCAATTTAGTTTTATTATATTTTCATTCTCATGGCATGGGCATATAAGACATTTTTGGCAAAGAAGTTTTAATTTAAAATTAAATTAAACTAAAAAATCCCATTTCTTTTGGGAGGATCCAGGGAAATATAAGGATGCCAGTTACTGTACAAAGCCCATGATTGAGGATAGGTAGTAGGTGATGTGTTAGAAAAATAAGAAATAAAAGACAGTCAGTCCTCTGCTTGAGGGGAAGATTCTGTCTTAAGATCTTGGAAAGGTAATGGCCTAGATGATGACCTTTTTTGATGCTTCTCTTCAGAACAAAAGGCAGTACTATGAGAAAACCCTAGTCCAGGGGCTCAAGAATTATGTTCACGAGTACTTGGAGCACCTGGAGACCGAAACTGCAGCGGACTAATGAGGCCAGGATCTTGACATTGAGTGACTGCCTCCATGAATGGGGTTGGGATGAGAAGTGACAAAAAGGCATTTCTGTAAAATATAGTCTTTACAAATTTTTGCTCACATACCCACCCTAAAACCAGAGCTCTCTACTTTAGCTATTAGATTTACCTGGGGAGCTATAGAAACTTCTGGTGCTCAGGCTGTAAAACATATCAATTCCATCAGAAACGCTGGAAGTGGGACCCAGTCATTCATAAGTTCCGAAGCTCCCCAGGAAACTCCAATGTGAACGCAAGAATGAGAACCATTACAAAAAAAATTTGCAAACTATACAGGCCCTCATATATTCTTAGGTCGACATCTAAAAATGTTTAAAATAATTTTAAATACTTGCAAAAAACATAATTTTGGGTGTGGTATAAATGTTGACATTTAAAGTTGTTACTTCACGCTTTTGACTTTCACTAAGGGAACTAAATACCACAGAATATTTTCTTCCCATAAGTTATTGCAGTGCAACTGGTATTTGTTTACATGAGTAAGTTCTTTAGTGGTCACTTGTGAGATTTTGGTGCACCCATCACCCGAGCAGTATACACTGCACCATATTTGTAGTCTTATCCCTCACCCCGCTATCACTCTTCCCTCCAAGTCCCCAAAGTCCATTGTATCATTCTTATGCCTTTGTGTCCTCATAGCTTAGCTCCCACATTTCAATGAGAACATACGATGTTTAGTTTTCCATTCCTGAGTTACTTCACTTAGAATAATAGTCTTCAATCTCATCCAGGTCACTGCAAATGCTGTTAATTCATTCCTTTTTATGGCTGAGTAGTATTCCATCATACATATATATATATCTATAACATATATATATATATAATATATATATATCACAGTTTCTTTATCCACTTGTTGATTGATGGGCATTTGGGTTGGTTCCACGATCTTGCAATTGTGAATTGTGCTTCTGTAAACATGTGTGTGCAAGTATCTTTTTCAAATAATGACTTCTTTTCCTCTGGGTAGATACCCAGTAGAGGGATTATTGGATCAAATGGTAGTTCTACTTTTAGTTCTTTAGGGAATCTCCACACTATCTTCCATAGTGGCTATACTAGTTTATGTTCCCACCAGCAGTGCAGAAGTGTTCCTGATCACCGCATCCACACCAACATCTAGTGTTTTTTGATTTTTTTATTATGACCATTCTTGCAGGAGCAAGGTGGTATCACACTGTGGTTTTGATTTGCATTTCCCTGATCATTAGTGATGTTGAGCATTTTTCCATATGTTTATTGGCCATTTGCATATCTTCTTTTGAGAATTGTCTACTTATGTTCTTAGCCCACTTTTTGATGGGATTGTTTGCTTTTTTTCTTACCGATTCGAGTTCATTGTAGATTCTGGATATGAGTCCTTTGTCAGATGTATAGATTGTGAAGATTTTCTCCCACTCTGTGAGTTGTCTGTTTACCTTGCTGACTGTTCCTTTTGCCATGCAAATGCTCTTTAGTTTAATTAGATCCCAGCTATTTATTTTTGTTTTTATTGCATTTGCATTTGGGTTCTTGGTCATTAAATCCTTGCCTAGGCCAATGTCTTGAAGGGTTTTTCCAATGTTATCTTCTAGAATTTTTATAGTTTCCGGTCTTAGGTTTGAGTACTTAATCCATCTTGAGTTGGCTTTTGTATAAGGTGAGAGATGAGCATCCAGTTTCATCCTCCTACGTGTTGCTAGAAAATTATCCCAGCACCGTTTGTTGAAAAGGGTGTCCTTTCCCCAGTTTATGTTTTTGTTTGCTTTGTCGAACATCAGTTGGCTGTAAGTATTTCAGTTTATTTCTGGATTCTCTATTCTGTTCCATTGGTCTATGTGCCTATTTTTATACCAGTACCACGCTGTTTTGGTGACTATGGCCTTATAGTGTAGTTTGAAATCAGGTGGTATGATGCCTCCAGATTTGTTCTTTTTGCTTAGTCTTGCTATGGCTATGTGGGCTCTTTTTTGCTTCCATATGAATTTTAGAATTTTTTTTTCTAATTTTGTGAGGAATGATGGTTGTATTTTGATGGAGATTGCATTGAATTTGTAGATTACTTTTGGCAGTATGGTAATTTTCATAATATTGATTCTACCTATCCATGAGTATGGGATGTGTTTCCATTTGTTTGTGTCATCTATGATTTCTTTCAGAAGAAACATTTTAAATAACACTATGGCTTATGGAGGTGTCATTGAATAGGCAGGTTCATGACCTTCTTATGTGTTGGTGGGGATATCATTTGCCTGGAAAGCAATTTAATACTAAATTTAAAGAGCTTTAAAAATGTTTCTATCTTTTGATCCAGCCATTTCACTTCAAGAAATCTGCACTAAGAAGGTAGTTAGATAGGCAAAGATTTTTGTTCAAGGAATGTTCATTTCTGTGTATTAAATTTCTGTGGTGGAACTGGAGGCCATCACCCTTAGCAAACTAATGCAGGAACAGAAAACCAAATACCACATGTTCTCACTTATAAGTGGGAGCTAAATGATGACAACACATGGACACAAGGAGGGGAACAACAGACAGTGGGGCCTACTTGAGGGTGGAGGGTTGGGGGAGGGAGAGATCAGAAAAGGTAACTATTGAGTACTAGGCTTAGTACCTGGGTGATGAAATAATCTGTACAACCAACCCCTGTGACACAAGTTTACCCATATAACAAACCCACATATGTACCCCTGAACCTAAAATAAAAGTAAAAAAAAAATTAAGCTGCTTTTATATCCAAATTGTCCATTTACCATGCCCCTCCTTAAGTGAGAGCGACCCCACAGCACTAAAAACTTCTCTTGAGAAGCTGAACTGAGTAATACTAAAAGCCAATTAGATAAGCTAATACTTCAATAAAAGTTTCACTGCAGGCTACCAGGAAAATGCCTTATTTCTTTTAGCAGTAGACAATCCCTGCTAAAGAGGCCCCAGGCTATAGATGTGAGGGCAAGAGCCAGGAATGTGAGAGCCCTGTGCTACCAGCATACTCGGAGGGATGGAGCTCCAAAGCACTGTGGGATGATAATAAATAGCTTGCATATTTTACTCTAGGCACTGGAGGTACTTTTCTTGTGTTAACTCTTTTAATCCTCAAATTACCCTAGGAAGTAGGTAGTTATTGTCCCCATTTTAAGATGAGGCTAAAACCAAGAGATGTGAAGTGACTTGCCAACATCACACATCTATTCAGCCTTAGGCAATCCATCCCCAGAGTCATTGTTCTTAACCATTTTCCTTCCTACACTTTTATGCCAAATAGCATAAGAGAAATAACGCAGGTTTTGGATTTGGAAGGATATGGTTTGGAATTTTACTTCATGGCTCTGTGACCTGGCGCAAGTTACTCTGCCTCTCTGAGCTTCTATTTTCTCATCTTTAAAATGGGAGATATTTAAGATCCCTATATCATAGGATTGTTGTGAAGATAAAAGGAAATCACATATTTGCTTATGAAATAAATGTTAGTTCTCCTTCCCGTCACTGCTCCTACTTAAATTTCCCAGCACAGCCCCATTGAAGCAACCTATCAAGGTTTCCAGATGGGAGCCTTGTATTGTTTGCCCAGGGGAGTCAGGCTAAGGCCAGATCACCATTCCCTACACATAAGGCATAATCCATAGAATTTGTATCTGGAATGAGAAATGTTATGTGGCAATCACACTGACTCTTGACTGATCACCACTCTCTCAGCCCACACTCCAGTTGCTTTTCTAGATCTTTCTATTTGGCAGTGAGAAGCTTGTCAGGCCTCTGAGCCAAAGCTAAGCCATCATATCCCCTGTGACCTGCACGTACACATCCAGATGGCTGGTTCCTGCCTTAACTGATGACATTCCACCACGAAAGAAGTGAAAATGGCCTCTTCCTGCCTTAACTGATGACATTACCTTGTGAAATTCCTTTTCCTGACTCATCCTGGCTCAAAAGCTCCCCCACTGAGCACCTTGTGACCCCCCAACCCTGCCCACCAGAGAACAACCCCCTTTGACTGTAATTTTCCTTTACCTACCCAAATTCTATAAAACGGCCCCACCCCTATCTCCCTTCACTGACTCTCTTTTTGGACTCAGCCTGCCTGCACCCAGGTGAAATAAACCATGTTGCTCACACAAAGCCTGTTTGGTAGTCTCTTCACATGGATGCCCATGACAAAGCTGGTCCCTGGTTCCAAGACAGTGGGAATGGAATAGAGGAAATCATTTCCTTGGTCAATTAGATGACAGCCTTTTAAAACACGTTGCCTCAGGATATTACTAAACATACTACAGTAATTCTATAATTACTATGCAGGTATTATAAACGTGTGTATGAGTGTGTTTGTGTGCATTTGCTAAAGGGATTATAGACCTCTCTTACATGCAGATACACACCAAATATTGATCCCTATATACCTTGCCAGACACACTGAAAAGTATCTAAAAGGGAGTGGAACATGGTCATTAGGGATCCAGAAAAAAATATATAGAAAAGTGTTTTACTGAACTGCAGAGAGATCTAAAGGTTTAGGCAGAATCCCATAGCATATAAGTAGCAATGTTGGAACTTGAAACCATGATGCCTTGGCCCTCCAAGTGGCACACTGAGCTTGGGAACTGACACAGAAATGCATTTTCTTAGGTTCTCAGGTGATATTTACCTGTCCCTAGAATGGCCACAAGGTTTGTCCATTCTTGCTGAAAGGACTTAAAGGACAATCCTCAGCGGAAGCTGTGAAAGTATAGTATCTTGCACCCCCCAAATCACTAAGGAAAATTCAAGCTGGAAAACTTCTTAGGCCAAACTTGCCTCCCATTCTATCCAAAGTCACTCCTCTGCTCACTGAGATAAATACATATCTGGTTGCCTCCTTTGGAAAAGCTAATCAGAAACTCAAAAGAATGCAACCATTTGTGTCTCAATTGTGATCTGGAAGCACCCTCCCAGCTTCCAGTCTTTCTACCATTGCTTCAAGATGTCCCACCTTTCCAGACCAAATTAATATACTTCTTACATATATTGATTGATGTCTCATGTCTCCCTAAAGTGTAGAAAACCAAGCTGTGTCCCAACCACCTTGGGCACATGCCTCAGGATTCCCTGAGGCTGTGTCACGGGTGTATCCTCAACCTTGGCAAAATAAACTTTCTAAGTTAACTGAGACCTGTCTCAGATTTTCTGGGTTCACAAAGCACAAAGCACTTGGTCAGAATGTCCAGGACTGCACAACATCCAAGAGCTGGGACCATCAGCACCTCCCTCTGTCTGAGCAAGCCCAAAGGGATAGCACAGAACCAAAAGAAGGCCCAGATCAGAACAGGTGACTTATCTGTAAGATCAGCTGGAAGCCTTGAAATGCGAAGTAATGTTAACACAGAGAGATCCTGGTGCTTTTTTAAAAAAAGAGTAAGCCATGGCCTACTCCAAAAGACATAAAGAGCCAGTCTATCACAATGCATTTCCCGGCCCCAGCCCTTTCCTGACTGCTGTCTATTGGGACAGCTGTTTCTAACAGGTACTCAGTCTATTCTCTGCCTTCCTCCTGTACTTCATAAGTGCCTCCAGTTTTTCTAGTCACTTTGCTGAGGTTATCAATGAGTAAACCATATAATCCTTGTTTTAGTAGCCCTCCAATCCTCACACAGTCAAATGTTTATGCATTACTAGGGCCAAGCCTCGACAACTTCCATCTGTCGTGTTTTTTGTTCTGATTTTGGACATAATTTTTTGAAGCTGACTATCTGACAGAACACAAAAACCAGGAACCAAAACTGAGAATGACAAACTGCAAAAGAACAAGATTAGGCAACAAATGGCTCTTCTAAATGAATAGGCTCTGTTTCTCCCTACAGGTTCAGCATCCCCCGTGCTTCACAAAGTAGTCTGAGAATATGTCTGGTATTACTTATTCTCTGGCCAGGTTTGTCTAATTTCACTTTTTAAAGTCATGGAGGCATATATGTTTGGATAAAGAGTAAGGGTAAATCAGACTACACTTGAGTGCACAATAGAATACACAGCAGAAAATACAGACCACTAATTGTGCATTGAACATTTATTGAAAGCCTACTACTTGCTAGGCACTATGTTAGTACTAAAGATACAACAGTAAGCAAAACAGGCACAATTCCTGTACTTATCAAGCACACAGATAAATGTAAGAGATAGATTTTAATCAAATAATCACATTAATGAATGTATAATTATGTCACAGGTATGAATCTTATTCCACAAAGTTAGATACGTAAGAAATGTCATATATCTTTTATTTTCTTTAAATAAAAGAGCACCCCATCCAATGCCCCATCCTATCAAACTGGTAGGAACATCAACACAAATCATTAGTAATGCACCTCATCTACATTCCATGCTCTCCTTCTTCAGCATTGCATAAAGGTATAATACACCTTTAATTAATTAATTCAGCCTCCTAATGCACATTAACAAAGCCCCTGCTAGACTCTGTTCCATAATGGTAAACCTGTATGATCACTTGATATTAACATTTTAGGGAATGATCATGGATTTGTTTCCAGACTTGGAAAATTTGAGGTGCCCTGAAGATAATCCTAGTGGAGATATCATGTAAGCATTTGCACATATTACATAGGCAGTTGTAGAGATCATATAGGCATTTGGAAGGCTTAGCATATAATGGAATTTGAAGCATATAAACTTGTCTAGGTAAACAGTACAGCTGAGACAGGCCTTTTCTTTTTTGCGAAGGATACTGACAAGAGCAGCCAAAGAGGTGGGGGCAACTATGCTATCAAGAAAGGGAACAGAGTGTTCCAAAAAGAAGTGAGTGCTCAGTTGGCTGAATAGGAACAGCTACAGTCTGCAGCTCCCAGCGTGATCAACGCAGAAGATGGGTGATTTCTGCATTTCCAACTGAGGTACGTGGCTCATCTCATTGGGACTGGTTGGACAGTGGGTGCAGCCCAAGGACGGCAAGCCAAAGCAGGGCGGGACATCATCTCATCCGGGAAGCACAAGGGGTCGGGGGATTTCCCTTTCCTAGCCAAGGGAAACCGTGACAGACTGTACTGGGAAAACTGGGACACTCCCGCCTTAATACCACGCTTTTTCAATGGTCTTAACAAACAGCACATGAGGAGATTATTTCCTGCACCTGGCTTACCAGCTCCCATACCCACAGAGCCTTGCTCACTGCTAGTGCAGCAGTCCAAGATGGAACTGTGAGGTGGCAGCCTGGCTGTGGGAGGGGCATCTGCCATTGCTGAAGCTTGAGTAGGTAAAAAAAGTGGCTGGGAAGCTCAAACTGGGTGGAGCCCATGGCAGCACAATGAGGCCTGCCTGCCTCTGTAGACTCCACCTCTGGGAGCAGGGCATAGCTGAACAAAAGGCAGCAGAAACTTCTGCAGACTTAAACGTCCCTGTCTGACAGCTCTGAAGAGAGCAGTGGTTATCCCAGCACAGTGTTTGAGCTCTGAGAATGGACAGACTGCCTCCTCAAGTGGGTCCCTGACCCCTGTGTAGCCTAACTGGGAGACACCTCCCAGTAGGGGCTGACAGACACCTCATACAACCAGGTGCCCCTCTCAGACAAAGCTTCCAGAGGAAGGATCAGGCAGCAATATTTGCTGTTCTTCAGCCTCCACTGGTGATACTAAGGCAAACAGGGTCTACAGTGGACCTCCAGCAAACTCCAACAGACCTGCAGCAGAGGGACCTGACTGCTGGAAGGAAAACTAACAAACAGAAAGGAATAGCATCAACATCAACAAAAAGGTCATCCATACCAAAACCCTATCTGTAGGTCACCATCATCAAAGACCAAAGGTAGATACAACCACAAAGATGGGGAGAAATCAGAGCAGAAAAGCTGAAAATTCTAAAAACCAGAGAGCCTCTTCTCCTCCAAAGAATAGCAGCTCCTTGGCAGCAACGGAAGAAAGCTGGACTGAGAATGACTTTGACGACTTGACAGAAGTAGGCTTCAGAAGGTCAGTAACAACAAACTTCTCTGAGCTAAAAGAGGATGTCCAAACCCATCGCAAGGAAGCTAAAAACCTTGAGAAAAGGTTAGACAATGGCTAACTAGAATAAACAGTGTACAGAGGACCTTAAATGACCAGATGGAACTGAAAACCATGGCACAAGAACTACATGACGCATACACAAGCTTCAGTAGCTGATTCAACCAAGTTGAAGAAAGGGTATCAATGACTGAAGATCAAATTAATGAAATGAAGTGAGAAGAGAAGTTTAGAGAAAAAAGAGTAAAAAGAAACGAATCAAAGCCTCCAAGAAATATGGGACTAGGTGAAAAGACCAAATCTACATTTGACTGGTGTACCTGAAAGTGACAGGGAGTATGGAACCAAGCTGGAAAACACTCTTCAGGATATTATCCAGGAGAACTTTCCCAACCTACCAAGGCAGGCCAACATTCACATTCGGGAAATACAGAGAATACCACAAAGATACTTCTCGAGAAGAGCAACCCCAAGACACCTAATTGTCAGATTCACGAAGGTTGCAACGAAGGAAAAAATGTTAAGGGCAGCCAGAGAGAAAGGTCAGGTTACCCACAAAGGGAAGCCCGTCACACTAACAGCAGATCTCTCGGCAGAAACTCTCCAAACCAGAAGAGAGTGGGGGTCAATATTCAACATTCTTAAAGAAAAGAATTTTCAACCCAGAATTTCATATCCAGCCAAACTAAGCTTCATAAGTGAAGGAGAAATAAAATCCTTTACAGACAAGCAAATGCTGAGAGATTTTGTCACCATCTGGCCTGCCTTACAAGAGCTCCTGAAGGAAGCACTAAACATGGAACGGGACAAGCAGTACCAGCCACTGAAAAACTTGCCAAACTGTAAAGACTGTCAATGCTAGGAAGAAACTGCATCAGCTAATGGGCAAAATAACCAGTTAACATCATAATGACAGGATAAAATTCACACATAACAATATTAACCTTAAATGTAAATGGGATAAATGCCCCAATTAGAAGACACAGACTGGTAAATTGGATAGTCAAGACCCATCAGTGTGCTGTATTCAGGAGACCCATCTCACGTGCAGAGACACACATAGGCTCAAAATAAAGGGATACAGGAAGATCTATCAAGGAAATGGAAAGCAAAAAAAAAAGTAGGGACTGCAATCCCAGTCTATGATAAAACAGACTTTAAACCAACAAAGATCAAAAGAGACAAGGCCATTACATAATGGGAAAGGGATCAATTCAACAAGAAGAGCTAACTATCCTAAATATATATGCACCCAATATAGGAGCACCCAGATTCATAAAGCAAGTCCTTAGATACCTACAAAGAGACTTAGACTCTCACACAAAAATAATGGGAGACTTTAACACCCCACTGTCAATATTTGACAGATCAATGAGATAGAAGGTTAACAAGGATATCCAGGAACTGAACTCAGTTCAGCACCAAGCAGACCTAATGGACATCTATAGAACTCTCCACCCCAAATTAACAGAATATATACATTCTTCTAAGCACGACATCACATTTATTCCAAAACTGACCACATAGTTGGAAGTAAAGTACTCCTCAGCAAATGTAAAAGAACAGAAATCACAACAAACTATCTCTCAGACCACAGTGCAATCAAATTAGAACTCAGGATTAAGAAACTCACTCAAAACCACACAAATACATGGAAACTGAACAACCTGCTCCAGAATGACTACTGGGTACATAAAGAAATGAAGGCCTAAATAAAGATGTTCTTTGAAACCAATGAGAACAAAGACACAACATACCAGAATCTCTGGGACAGTGTGTAGAGGGAAATTTATAGCACTTAGTGCCCATAAGAGAAAGCAGGAAAGATCTAAAATCAACACCCTAACATTACAATTAAAAGAACTAGGGAAGCAAAAGCAAACAAATTCAAAAGCTAGCAGAAGGCAAGAAATAACTAAGAGCAGAACTGAAGGAGATAGAGACACAAAAAAACCCTTCAAAAAATCTATGAATCCAGAAGCTGGTTTTTTGAAAAGATCAACAAAATAGATAGACTGCTAGCAAGACTAATAATGAAGAAAAAAGAGAAGAATCAAATAGATGCAATAAAAAATGATAAAGGGGGTATCACAATTGATGCCACAGAAATACAAACTACCATCAGAGAATACTACTAACACCTCTGTGCAAATAAACTAGAAAATCTAGAAGAAATGGATGAATTCCTAGACACATACACCCTCCCAAGACTAAACCAGGAAGAAGTTGAATCCCTGAATAGACCAATAACAGGCTCTGAAGTTGAGGCAATAATTAATAGCCTACCAACCAAAAAAAGTCCAGGACCAGATGGATTCACAGCCAAACTCTAGCAGAGGTACAAAGAGGAGCTGATATCATTCCTTCTGAAACTATTCCAATCAACAGAAAAAGAGGGAATCCTCCCTAACTCATTTTATGAGGCCAGCATCATCCTGACACCAAAGCCTGGCAGAGACACAACAAAAAAAGAGAATTTTAGTCCAATATCCCTCATGAACATCAATGCAAAAATCCTCAATAAAATACTGGCAAACCAAATCCAGCAGCACATCAAAAAGCTTATCCACTATGATTAAGTTGGCTTCATCCCTGGGATGCAAGGCTGGTTCAACATATGCAAATCAATAAACAATGCATCATATAAACAGAACCAAAGACAAAAACCTTCCAACCCAAACGTCCATCAGTGACAGACTGGATTAAGAAAATGTGGCACATATACACCATGGAATACTATGCAGCCATAAAAAAGGATGAGTTTGTGTCCTTTGTAGGGAAATGGATGCAGCTGGAAACCATCATTCTCAGCAAACTATCGCAAGAACAGAAAACCAAACACTGCATGTTCTCACTCATAGGTGGGAACTGAACAATGAGATCACTTGGACTCGGGAAGGGGGACATCACACACCGGGGCCTATTATGGGGAGGGGGAAGCGGGGAGGGATTGCATTGGGAGTTATACCTGATGTAAAGGACGAGTTGATGGGTGCTGACGAGTTGATGGGTGCAGCACACCAACATGGCACAAGTATATATATGTAACAAACCTGCACGTTATGCACATGTACCCTAGAACTTAAAGTATAATAATAAAAAAAAGACAAAAACCACCTGATTATCTCAATAGATGCAGAAAAGGCCTTTGACAAAATTCGACAGCCCTTCATGCTAAAAATTCTCAATGAACTAGGTAGTGATGGGACGTATCTCAAAATAATAAGAGCTATTTATGACAAACCCACAGCCAATATCATACTGAATGGGCAAAAACTGTAAGCATTACCTTTGAAAACTGGCACAAGATAGGGATGCCCTCTCTCACCACTCCTATTCAACATAGTATTGGAAGTTCTGGCCAGGGCAATCAGGCAGAAGAAAGAAATAAAGGGTATTCAATCAGGAAAAGAGGAAGTTAAATTGTCCCTGTTTGCAGATGACGTGATTGTATATTTAGAAAATGCCATCATCTCAGCCCAAAATCTCCTTAAGCTGATAAGCAACTTCAGCAAAGTCTCAGGATACAAAATCAATGTGCAAAAATCACAAGCATTCCTATACACCAGTAACAGACAAACAGAGAACCAAATCATGAGTGAACTCCCATTCACAATTGCTTCAAAGAGAATAAAACACCTAGGAATCCAACTTACAAGGGAAGTGAAGGACCTCTTCAAGGAGAACTACAAACCACTGCTTGACGAAATAAAAGAGGACACAAACAAATGGAAGAACATTCCATGCTCATGGATAGGAAGAATCCATGCTCATGGATAGGAAGAATCAATATTATGAAAACGGCCATATTGCCCAAGGTAATTTGTAGATTCAAAGCCATCCCCATCAAGCTGCCAATGACTTTCTTCATAGAATTGGAAACAACTATTTTAAAGTTCATATGGAACCAAAAAAGAGCCCACATTGTCAAGACAATCCTAAGCAACAAGAACAAAGCTGGAGGCATCATGCTACCTGACTTCAAACTATACTACAAAGCTATAGTAATCAAAACATCATGGTACTGGTACCAAAACAGAGATAGATACCAATGGGACAGAACAGAGGCCTCAGAAATAACACCACACATCTACAACCATCTGATCTTTGACAAATCTGACAAAAACAAGAAATGGGGAAAGGATTCCCTATTTAATAAATGGTGCTGGGAAAACTGGCTAGCCATATGTAGAAAGCTGAAACTGGATCCCTTCCTTACACCTTATACAAAAATTAATTTAAGATGGATTAAAGACTTAAATGTTAGACCTGAAACCATAAAAAACCCTAGAAGAAAACCTAGGTAATACCATTCAGGACATAGGCATGGGCAAGGACTTCATGACTAAAACACCAAAAGCAATGGCAACAAAAGAACAAAAGCCACAAATGAGATCTAATTAAACTGAAGAGCTTCTGCACAGCAAAAGAAACTGCCATCAGAGTGAACAGGCAACCTACAGAATGGGAGAAAGTTTTTGCAATCTACCCATTTGACAAAGGGCTAATATACAGAATCTACAAAGAACTTAAACAAATTTACAAGAAAAAATCAAACAACCCTATCAAAAAGTGGGCAAAGGATCTGAACAGACACTTCTCAAAAGAAGACATTTACATGGCCAACAAACGTGAAAAAAAAGTTCATCATCACGGTCATCAGAGAAATGCAAATTAAAACCACAATGAGATACCATCTCACACCAGTTAGAATGGCAATCATTAAAAAGTCAGGAAACAACAGGTGCTGGAGAGGATGTGGAGAAATAGGAATGCTTTTACACTGCTGGTGGGAGTATAAACTAGTTCAACCACTGTGTGTGGTGATTCCTCAAGGATCTACAACTAGAAATACCATTTGACCCTGCAATTCCATTACTGGGTACATACACAAAGGATTATAAATCATGCTACTATAAAGACACATGCACACGTATGTTTATTGTGGCACTATTCACAATAGTAAAGACTTGGAACCAACCCAAATGTCCATCAATGATAGACTGGATTAAGAAAATGTCGCACATATACACCCTGGAATACTATGCAGCCATAAACAAGGATGAGTTCATGTCCTTTGCAGGGACATGGATGAAGCTGGAAATCATTCTGAGCATACAGAAACCAAACACCACATGTTCTCACTCATAGGTAGGAAATGAACAATGAGAACACTTGCACACAGGGTGGGGAACATCATACACTGGGGCCTTTCGTGGGTTGGGGGAATGGGGGAGGGATAGCATTAGGAGAAATACCTAATGTAAATGATGAATTAATGAGTACAGCATACCAACATGGCACATGTATATATATGTAACAAACTTGCATGTTGTGCACATGTACCCTACAAACTATTAAAAAAAAAACATTAAAAAAAAAGAAAAAGTGAATGCTCACCAGAGCCAGATATGGCTTTAATAGTCAAAGATGAATACTAAAACGTGTCCATTGAATTTCATGGTATGGATGGCACTGGTGATCTTAACAAGAGCTATTTTGGTGGAATGGTGAGGACAGAAGCCAGAATGGAGTAGGTAGAGGAATGAATGAGAGTTGAGGAAACAGAATTGTTTTTTAATAAAACTATAAATAAGTTAGCAACTTATAACGACGGCTTTTAAAAATAATTATGCAAGTTATCTTTTGATCTTTTTCAGTGTATACACTTAGGTGTAATTAGTACTTTCAACTCCCTGAAAGTCTAAGACTTAGTAACTGGTCATTTTCCTCTGGTACAAATTTGAATTATACAAAAGCAAGTCACCCTCCCCTCTTAAAAATAATCAGCATCCCTAATCTTTTTTTTTTCTCTGTACTTGTTGTTATATAGGCAGCACTCTTATCAAGTGAGAAAAAGAATTCTTTGTGAAAAACAGTTATCAAGGAAACTTAACAAAATTGAAAGGGATTAACTTGTGTTGTGAGACAAAGCATAGGAAATACATAACTCAACAGAAATGATTCCAGAAAATAGCCAGGCACTTAAATCAACATTTTCACTTTTACAGTTCTAGAATTTTTAAGATCTCTGATGACACCCCCTCATAAATGCCAAGAGTCAGCTATGCGTATCTCCATTTATCAACTCAATCCATAGACATAATTATAAGCAGCCGCTTGTGGCAAAATCTATTTTCCTACAACAACATCCATTCTTCCCTTGCTCCTTAGTAACAAAACATTATTTCATTTGCGGAGGCAATGTACCTAACTAAAAGATGGCAGCCGGGCACAGCGGCTTACTCCTGTAATCCCAATACTCTGGGAAGCCGAGGCAGGTGGATCACTTGAAGTCAGGAGTTTGAGACCAGCCTGGCCAACATAGTGAAACCCCACCCCTACTAAAATACAAAAATTAGCTGGGTGTGGTGGCGCGTGCCTGTAGTCCCAGCTACTTCAGAGGCTGAGGCATGAGAATCACTTGAACCCAGGAGGTGAAGGTTGCAGTGAGCCGAGACTGCGCCACTGCACTCCAGCCTGGGCGACAGAGTGAGACTCCGTCTCAATAAATACATAAATAAAATAAAAGATGACATTTCTGAATCTCCCTTGTAGGTACATATGATTGTGTGACTAGATTCTGGACAGTGAGATATGAATGAGTGCTGTATGTGGTTTTCAGGAAGTCTGCTAAAATATTCTGTTGGCTGAAATGTGGATGTGATGGCTAGAGTTTAAATAGCCATATTGGACCATGAGGTAACCTTTTAAAGATAACAAAGCAACAAGCTAGAAGGAGCCTGAGTCTCTGATTTTACCATACAGCCAAGTCTTAGAGGATCTATCTCCAAACTTCTATTATTTGAGGAAAAAAAAAAAAAGTCTTATTTAAGCTACTCCATTTTGGGTTTAATCCTAGACAATATGATACTCTACTGTATTTCATTAAGTTGCTGCATCAGATGTACATCTTTAATCCACTGTTAGGTATTTGAAATGTTCCTATTGTTTGCTATTATTTATAATGCAGCATTAGTCATATTTTTAAAATTTTCCCTCTAAAACCACATATACTTTTGGTATTTTCTTAGGATATCTTGCCACAAAGGAATCATCACCACATCAAAGGGTAAGAAAAATTTTGTAGTATTATTTTTGCCAGATCCCTTGTCAGAAAGGACCGATTTGGAGCTTTCAGCAATATGCAAAGTATATTTCAGCAATATGCTGACAATAGCCCTGTCATTTTTTGCATTTGAATGGTACATAATAGTACCTTAAAATGTATTTTTGATAGCTGCACAGGCAATGCATTTTTTTCTACTTCAGGATCTACTTTGTGTATCACCTCATGCATTCTCCCCTACTTGAAAGGAAGCTCTCTAATGAGGCTGAAGCAAAGCCAGTGCATCTTTGATTTCCCTAGTATATTAGTTTTTATTTCTGTGTAACAAATTACACTAAAACTGAATGGCTTAAAACAATAAGCATTTATCATTTCACAGTTTCTGCAGGTCAAGAAACTAGGTGAGGCTTAGCTGAGTGTCTCTGCCTCAAGGATTCAAGACCTTCCTGGCAATCAAGGTGTTGGCTGGGGCTCTGGTCTCATCTGAAGGTTATACTGAGGGAGGATCTGCTTCCAAGCTCACTTATGTGGTTATTGGAAGAATTCAACAACCTTGTGAGCTACTGGACCGAGGGTCTCAGCTTCTTGCTAGTTGTTGGTCAGAGGCCATCCTCAGTTCCTCAGTTCTCAATGCTGAACATGCAAGAAAAGGTAAGCTAGACAGAAGCCACAGTCTTTTTGTAACCTAATCTAAGTGACATCTCATCATTTTTGCAAAATTCTGTTTGTCAGAAGAGAGTCATTAATCCAGTCTACACTTAAGGGGAAGGGAAAATACAAATGCATGGAGACTGCCTATCACAACTACTGAGGGTCCTGGAGTAAGCATTTGTTTTAATTTGTAAACTGTCAAGTAAAATTTGGATATTAAACAGAGGTGATCATTTAGATTGTTTACCTACTCTAACTTTTACATGTGTCATACATTATTTGTCCTTTTGGTGTTTTTTTCCTATATAAATTTATTTTAATAAATATATTTATTATATATTTTAAATAACCACTCTGTTATAACAATTTTAAGTTGAAATTTCTACTTGATGATCATGTGGAATACTTGCAATGTGTGGTCTGCCAAGTCTATTTAGAATGACTGATGTTCATAAGTTATGATCAGCCTGAAATTTTCATTTGTGGTAAAGTTATTTTGAGGTTTGGGGATCAAACCTTATTTGTCTCATCAAGCTAGACAGCACAGCATCCTTTTCTGTATTTTGAAATAGTACAATACAGGATTAACTCTTCTTGAAACAGTTGGAAAAAATTCATCAGGGTCTATTTGTGACACAAAGAGATGTGAAATTCCTTAGTAACATTTTCATATAATCTTCATTTGCTAATGATTATTCATATTCTTCAGCTGCAGTGTCCAACATGGCAGCCACTAGTCACATCTGGCTATATTAATTTAAATTTAATTAAAATTAAATAAAAAATTATTTGCTTAGTTTTGTTAGCCACATTTCAAGTGTTCAATAGCCACATGTGCTGAGTGGCTACCATAGTGAACAGCACAGATTAGAAAATTTCCATTTCCATCATCACAGAGACCTCTATTGGACAGTGCTGTCTTAGAGCAAGTTTGTATGGAAAGTATAGGTGAGGCTGGCTTGGAATCAGAACTGGGTTTAAGTGCCAACTACGCTCTTCACTAATTTGTGACACTGGATAAATCACAACCTTGTTGATGCTCAGTTGCCTTATCTATAAAACTGTGCTACTACCTTTCCTATCCATTTCACAAGATTCTTGGGAAGAACATAAAAGACAATGTATGAGAAACTAATGTGAGAACTATAAAATATATTCACAAGACAGAATTATTATAAGTTTAGAGAGATTTTTGATTAAAGTACAAATTGGTCTCTTCATACAAAATAAAGAAATAACAATACCCATTTCATAGGGCTGCTGTGACAGTTAAGTGAGTGAATACATGTCACAACAATTAGATCCTATGCCTGGCACGTCTTAACAGATCAGTAAATATTATTTGCTATTCTTGTTGTAGGCATTCAGCCACTCAATATTAAGGACATATACAGGCCTGAAAGTAAGCTTAAGGAGTTATCCATTTCAATCCCTCACTTTTTCAGAAAATGACAATATAGTTTTGCATTGCTTAATGATGATATGTTCTGGGAAATGGGTCGTCAGACAATTTTGTTATTGTGCAAACATCATAGAGTATACTTATACAAACCTAGGTGGTATAGCCTAGTACACACCTAGGCTATATAATATAGCCTATCACTCCTAGGCTACAAACCTGTACAGCATGTGACTGTACTCAATATTGTAGGCAATTATAACACAATGGCAGGTAATGTGTCATGCTACAATGTTAGATGGCTACAATTCCACTAGGATATAGGAATTTTTCAGCTCCATTATAGTCTTAGGAAGCTACCATCAGCTCCATTATAGTCTTAGGAAGCTACCATCATATATGTGATCTGTTTAACCAAAATGTCATTATGTGGCGCACAACTGTATATGTTCAAGAGTCTGAGATTCTACATCAGCTATCTATTCTAATGCTTGTGGCAAGCTATTTCCTCCTTTCTTTATAAATTTTAAATAACTATTTAATTATTTTCTTTATCTACACTCACCATTGAGTTGATCTCATCCAATGTCAAAACTAAATTTGAATCTGTAGCTCAACCTCTCCTCTGAGTTTGACACTCATGCATCATACTCATATTCATACTCATACTCAGCAACTCCATCTGTGTATTGCAGGTATCTCAAGCTTACCATACCATGTGCAAAACTCCCAAGCCTTGTTTTCTTCCTTAAGCCAGGTTCTCCCTCAACATTCTCAGTTTCAGGCAGCTTCATTAATCCAGTTGCTCTAGCCAAAAACGTTGAAGTTATCTGATTCCTCTTTCTCCTATACACTTCATTAAGAAACCCTGTTGATGTGGCATTAGAAACTTAGCAAGAATCCTACCACTTCTCATCACTTCCTCTGGTACCATTCTGACCCAAGCCAAGCCACCATCATCTCTCACTTATTACTTTAATAGTTGTATTAGTCAAGGTTCTCCAGAGGGACAGAAACACACACATGTATATCCAGAGGAGATACACACACACGTACTCCCCTGTGTATATGTGTATACACACATACATATGCTCCCTCATGTGTGTATATATGCTCCCCCCACACATGGGGGAGCACATTAGGGAAAATTGGCTCACACAGTTACAAGGTAAAGTCTCACAATAGGCTATCTGCAAGGTGGGGAAAGACAGAAGCCAGGAGCATGGCTCAGTCTAAGTCTGAAAGCCTCAAAACCAGGGAAGCTGACAGTGCAGCCCTCAGCCTAAGGCCAAAGGGTCAAGAGCCCCCTGGGAAGCTGCTGGTGCAAGTTCTAGAGTCCAAAGGCCAAAGAACCTGGAGTCTGATGTCCCAGGGCAGGAGGAAAGGAAGCCAAGCATCGGGCATAGCATGGGAAGCAAGAGAACAAGCAGATTCAGTAAACCAGCTGCTTTTATCCCCCTTCTTCCGCCTGCTTTGTTCTAGCAGTACTGGCAGCCGACTGCATGGTGCCCACCCACACTGAAGGTGTCTTCCTCTCCCAGTCCACTGACTCAAGTGTCAATCTCTCCTGGCAACACCCTCACAGACACACCCAGAAACAATACTTTACCAGATAGCTAGGCATCCCTCAATCCAGTCAAGTTGATACCTAATATTACGTATCACAATAGCTTCTTCACTGGTCTCCCTGCTTTTACTCTTATCTCCAAATTGTCTATTCTTTAGCTGTGATCTTTTTTAAAAAGTAAGTCTGATCACATCACCCCTCTGCTCATAACTTTCTAGTGGCTTTCCCGTCTTACTGGTAGTAAACACAAACATCCTTACAATTGATTAAAGGGTCCTACACAGTCTTCTCTCCCACCCCATGTCTATCTAATTCCTCACCTTAATCTCCTATTCTTCTTACCACTCTTACCTCCACATTGGCTTTGCTGCTGCCTCTCTAATATTCTGAGAATCCTCCCACCTCAGGGACTTTGTACTTGCTGTTTTCTCTGCCTAAAATGTCTTTTTTTTTTTTTTTTTTTTTAACGTGCTATACACATGGCTCTCACATTTTATTCAGTTCTTTGTTCAGATGTCATTTCATGTTAGAGGCTATCTCTGATCTCCCTAACTAAATAAATCCCTGTTTTAGTTTCTCTGATGGTTAATTTTACATGTTGACTTGACTAGGCTGCAAGGTGCCCAGATTAAATATCTAGTGAAATATTATTTTAGGTATGTCTGTCAGGGTGTTTTTAGATGAGACTAACATTTGAATCGGTAGACCGAGTAAAGCAATTGCCCTCTCTAATGTGGGTGGGCCTTATCCAATCAGCTGAAGGCCTGAATAAACAAAAAGGCTGACTCTCCCATTAGTAAGAGGGAATTTCTCCTGCCTGACTGCCTTGAGCCAGGACATCAGTCTTTTCCTGCATTCAGACTTGAACTGAAACACTGGTTCCTTCTGAGTCTCAAGCCTGCCAGGTTTTGAACTGGAACTTATATTATCAGTTCTCCTGGTTCTCTGGCCATTGGACTCAGACTGTAACTACATCATTGGCTCTCCTGGGTCTTTAACTTGCTGACTGCAGATCTTTGGACTTCTCAGCCTCCAGAATCATGTCAGCCAATTTCTAATACATTTTTACACACACACACACACACACACACACACACACACACACACACCCTATTGGTTCTGTTTCACTGGAGAACCCTGATTAATATAGTTTCCTATTGCTTCTCTAACAAATTACCACAAACTTAGTGGCTTAAAACAATAAAAATGTATTATGTTATAGTTCTGGATATCAGAAGTCTGATGTGGGTTTCACTGGGCTAAAATCTAGACGTCAGCAGGGCTCTGTTTCTTTCTTGAGACTCTAGGTAAGAATCAGTTTCCTTGCCTTTTCCAGCTTTAGTGTGATTGCTCACATTTCTTGGCTCATGGCCCCCTACCTCCATCTTCAAAGCAAAGAACAGCAAATTGAGTCTTTCTCACAGCAAGTCATTCTGACATTGACTCTCTTACCTCCCTCTCCCACATTTAAAGGGCCCTTATGATTACATTAGACCATTTGGATAAACCTGGATGATCTCCTTATGTTGGGGGCAGCTGATTAGTAGCCTAAATTCCATCTGCAACCTGACTTCCTCATTGCCATGCAACATATTCATAGGTCCAGGGATTAGGATGTAATCCTCCATGGGGCCATTATTCTGCCTGCCCCAGCCCCTTCCCACATTACTGCTTAAGTTTTCTTCATATATCTCTTTCCTAATATATTATGTTTACTTAATTGGTTGTCTGTCTCCTCTTCCTAGAATATGAACTCCATGAGTACAAGGGCTTTATTTTGTTCACTCTCATATCCTGGGCTTCAAAAACAGTGTCTGAAACATAGTAAGTATTGAAAAAATATCTTTTGACTAAATTAATGAGGCCAGAAATTTTGTTAGTGAGGGCTACAGGAGGGCCCTAACCACTTCTTGCTTTATAATGAAGAGTCAGGAATTTGAGCAGGAAATATTAAACTGGCCTATGCAAGGCACTGTCGGGAGAGACCTAAAAATGTTATAAAGTTACACACTTTCTCCCTCCTATTTTTATTAATAAATGGCCCCAGAGAAGTAGAGGCTATAACTGCTTACAGAAACCTAATTCAGGGACAAAACTTCTAAATATTAAAAAACTGTTTAGGTTTGACCTAAATCCTTCAAGCTGGAGGGGTTTTTGCTTTGTTTTCCTGGTGACTGCTTTGTACTGCCTACTGTGGTAAGGCTTCCTATGCTCCAGTAAAACCAGGAGTAAGATAGGTTCACGAGCATTTGCTTTACTATTTCAAAGTAGCCAAATAGTGGTAATATCACAGTGAGGTACCACATCTGGGTGCACCTCATACTCTCTACTCTGAATAGGCCCTTACATTCAGGAAGGCCATATAACTTCAAGGTTAAGATTAAGTATATGAGCTCCGGAGTTACACTGAATTCAAATCCCAGCTTTGCCATTACTACAGTAACTATTAGCAAGTTTCTTATTCTCTCTGAGACCAGTTTCCCCATCTTCAAAATGGAGACAGTGATAGTACTTATGCCATGGGGTTCTTGTGAAGATTAACTGAAATAATCCTTATAAAGCACTGACACTTGGTAAGTACTCAACTAAAGGATAGCACCGTTTTCATTTGGCAATCCACCTAACTCTTCTTGGTATCCTATTGAGTTAGCAAATAAAGCTGGATGAAACTGCAACAAGCTAGGTTGTCCCGATACAAATCAGTACCCATAGTCTCTTTATACTAGCAAGGGTTTCCACATGAACATATTACTTATGAAACACAAGCTTCCCAGGCATTGCTTTTGTCTACAACAGTGCTTCTCAAACTTACAGATCACTTTGAGAATCAGTGGTTTAAAACATATATATCATACTTGGTATAATGCCTTCACTTCATTATTGCCAAAGTGGTGAACACATGTTTTTCCCATACTTGTTTCCATGTCTACATTTCCTCTTTTCTTCCCTAAAGCAGTGGTTTCCAAAGTGTAATCCCTGGACCAGCAGGATCAGCATCATCTGGCAACATGTGAGTAGTGTAGATTCATGAGCCTCACCCCAGACCTGCTGAATCTGACACTTTTGGGGTGGGGCAGCAATCTGTTTTAATAAGCCCCCCTCCAAGTGATTCTGATGCATGCTCAAGTTTGAGACCCACTGCCCTATCCTACTGACATAGTTAACACGGCCTATAAAAAGCATTATTTCATTGTATCATTTCATTTCATCTCTAATTTTGATTTCTATTCTCCATCTGTTTCTGTGTGCATGCCTTCACCATCCACCTGATTCTACTTCTGTTTCAAAGTGACTGCATCTTTGGATAAATATATATCTCAAAACTTTTTTGCCTTCAGTGACAAAGACAGCTATCTGGCCATCACCATAAGAAGGATTAAGTCTAATCAGAACCTCATTTGTCTAAACTTTCAAAACATCCATGTCCAAGTTATAACTATAATCTGAGCAGGGATTGAATGAACTAAGGGCAAATAGGATAAAGATATAACTTTATGATTTTTCTGGGCTCATCTAATTTAATGTCTCTATATGTATCAATATCTATCCACCTTAAAAAGAACACATTCAAGTAGTGTGAATGTCTGATTTAGAAGTGAATCCCACTTCATTACTAGTCACAGAATATACCCCTGTTCAATGACTCTTTTCACTTTCCTGAACTCTTTTCATTTTCCTAGATGCTAATAGGATAAAGACTCTGGAATACTTAAATCTCTCCTTCTGCAGAAGATTAACACAGCTGTTGATAGAAATACTCCCATAAAATTGTTTTACAAGTTGAGAATTTTAGTCTACATAATGCAGGTCATGTAGCAAAAAAAAAAAACAAAAAAAAAAACAAAAAAAAAACATGTTTTTTGCTGCTCAGTGAAAACTCTACTTATCCCTCAACTGGGACTATTAAACTAAGGTGAGAAAAGGTGAGAGACCAGTGGTTTAGAAGAAGTTCCTTTATGACATGGAGAAGGAGAAATGGGATGAGTCTACTGTCAACGGTGCTGTACATTCCCTAAATGGTTCTGTCTTCTATTTTCCTGCAAATGGAAACTAAAAAGGTTAGGGCTTTGTGATATCAAACTCTATTTCTCACAGTTCACCGTGTTTCATTTTTTCCTTAGGGGACAAAATTAAAGTCAACTGCCAGCTTGAAAAAGGTTTTAATACTGCTTGATAGAATAATGAAGGTACATCTCATTAAGTGTTATGGAAATTACACCTAATTAACCACTCCTGGACCTCATAAATCCTATTTCCCCCCCACTTTTTATGCATTCCTTCTCCAGCTGCATCCTGAATAGACTTTCAATACACTTCAGGCATGGATTACTACCAGAGTTTCCCCAGCTGCCATCAGTCAGTACATATGGTCTGGCTTAACTTTCTTTCAAAATTGCTTTCACATAATTCCCTTGCTCAAAGGCCCACAATGCTTTCCTATATCCTATCACATTTAGATGTCTTATATCTGAATTTTTCTGGCTCGCTTTAAGGCCATAATCTGGCTACATTCTTCCCATCCAACTTTATTTTGTGCCTTCCCAACCAGAAGGTCCCTTTCACCTAGGATAACTGTGAAATTCCTTTACTGTTTCTTAGGACAAAGTTGAAGAAACAGGGAAAAGAAAAATAGACACTGAAATCCCTAACAGCAAAAGTTTATTTACAATTGAAGTTAAGGAATATTTTTAATGCATGCTGAGAAAACAGTAATACTCCAAACTTACAGGTTACTTACTGTCTGATAAGGAATACAAGATGATGCTGAGAAAGGCTTTGGCAAACACAACTATTGGAACCAGGTTGCCAGTACATTTAAACACTATTAGAACCTTGTTATCAGAAAACTTACATATCACCTACTTTTATGTAACACCAACTTCATGAACAATTCATCTTCTAACTCCTCAATGGCTATTTAAGTTAATAGCATTCAAGGTTTAACATTAAGACTAGGGAGTAGAGAAGAAATACAGAAGCAATAAGCATCACAACATTTCAGAGCCTACATATATGAATACAACATTAATTAGGAAACTTTTAATTTTTGTGTGAAACAACATTCATCAATGTTTAGCGCATGAGAAGACACTGCTTTGGTCCATCCACTCTTTCCAGCTTTTCAAAGTGTTTTCTGGCATTGCGGATGTTGATCAGAGTAGCTGCAGAAGCTGAGGGTGGGGGCGGAAACACCCAACAGAATTAAGTATGGGCAGCCAAAGGAATGTCTGACTAGTAAAACAAATAAACAAAAGAGAGCCAAATCCCTCAATGTATGTCAGAGAACATACAGGAATAGGAGGTCCCAAGTTATCAAGGTTTAATTTTTCTGAATAAGCAGAAGATTTATTCATATTCTAAACACAAAATTCCCAAAATAAATTTCCAAAATCTTTTGGTTTGGAGCTAACAACATAAAACCCATAAATTTATGTTATATTTTAATATTAACTTAAAGTAGCAAAAGCCAATGGATGAGAAATTAATTTAAACTCTGGGACCATCCTGAAAACTACTGCAAGAACCTTTATTTCAATGGTTGTGATAGTCATGGTTATTATGGTATGGAAGCATCAAACACCCCTTCATGCCCATAACAGACATATGAGAATATGGTACATAGGAATATGCAATGACATATAAAATAGTTTGTCATTTAATAGTTTAAGAGCTTAGATTGACTAGTCTTTTAAAAATCTATACCAGATGCAGCATAAATCATGTATTTGGGTTCTCTTTTCTTTAAAATTCTTGGATTTAGTGACTTGCTTTTTGAAGTTCCCATGAAGAAAAACGTAATACACTAGAGGGTAAATTATTTTTAAGCTTTAAAATATAAGTCTATTAAATAAAAACTATTTACCACTAGTACTAAAATAGTTTTTTTTTTATTGTGGTAAAGTATACATAACACAAAGTTTATCATTTAAATTATTTTTAAGCATACAGTTCATTGGGATTAAGTGCCCTCACATTGTTGTGCAATCATCTCCACTATAAAATAGCTTTTAAGTATCTAATAAGGTACTACCTCTGGGACAATTGTTTAAAGAATATGTGGCTTTGAAGCTAGGTCAGCTAAGTTTAAACTTACGAATGGATGGATCAGACATCACAACCATCACATAAGTGTTGGATGTAAAGATGTCAATGAAAGCAGCGAAGTTAGAGTTCCTGACTTCCATACTCTGGAAAGAGGCAGCCAGCTTGCTATAGGAAAAAGAAGAAAAGTGGTTAAAGAATGAAATAATAACACTGTAACAAGCTCTTATCATTTATGTTAAACATCTTTTTTATAGCATTATACCTCAATTCACCACTTCATTAAGATTGTTAATCACTAACTCTATTTTTTCCAAGGAAACTCTTATACTGAATTTAACATGTTTTGAAAAGTAACTGGGACAAAAGTGGGCTAGGACTTGATTTTTAAAATTTTTTCAATTTCAATTTATTTTTTTATGAGTCAGAGTCTCGCTCTGTCACCCAGGCTGGAGTGCAGTGGTGCCATCATGGCTCACTGCAGCCTTGAAATCCTGGCTCAAGTCTTAGGCTCCTGCCTAAGCCTCCCAAATAGCTGCGACTACAAAGGTGCATGCCACCACATCTGCCTAAAGCACTTGAAACTGACTGTGAAATGAAAATTGGCTTAGACCTAGATCCATGTTTAAAATCATTTTCAGAAGACTTCTTCAACATTTAATAAGCATCTTAAGTTGAAATTTCCTTATCATTGAGATTAAAGCCTACATCTTTTCAGTGTTACATTTAAATTCAAGAAATGACCTTTTTTCTTTGAAAACAAACAAGGCAACTATATTTGCTTGTCATTGGCTATTTCTTCTTCAAAATGTTAGCATAAACATTCCAGAAAGTCTCAAAGTGTGCTAAGGCATAGAGAGTAAGCTTACTCCTGCTGTTCTGGAATCAAACTTTTATCAGGGTAAGGATTTTGATTATTAAATCTTTGCTAAATTATGGTGTTCAGCCATTCCTTTTTCCTAGATTCGCAATGCTATGATTCAAATTTTATTTAACAATGGCTGATACAACATGATTAAACATTTCTAGACTGTCTTTTCTGTACCATTTCTGAATCAGTACTTCACTATTTTAATTCAGTTAAATAGTAAATACTTAAAGTAGTAGTTTTAGACTAAATTTTGGTATTCAGTAAGGCAAATGCTCCTTCCTTCTTCTTTTTCAAAACTCTCTTGGATATTCTGTTTCTTCCCAAATAGTATCAATCATCTCAAAAAGATACTCTGTTTGGATATTTTTCATATGCTTCTGTACTAGCTGAGTTTGCATTAAAGGACAAGGACCTGCACTTCGGTCAACTGGAGGCCCCTTAGAATTTAGCTTTCTCTTTGATTGAAGGAACTATTCTGAATATAGAAGTACAGTTAACTATAGTTACTTGAACTTCTAAAAAATGACAATAATTTTTTCAAGAGATAAACAGATCATTCATACAAGATCTCTTACCTGCAGCTCAGCTTGAACTGCTTAATAATGTTGCTTATTTTCTCAAATCTATGGGCATCACGCTGCTCTTTACACTGATAGTGAGAAATTACCTATGAAAAAGAATATTGTCCTTTGAATCCATGCAAAATAGTCACATCATCCTCTGCTACTCCTCAAAGCAGACATTTGTCAGTCCCTTGGTCACTGGTTTTTAGGGTAGAGTAGACTTGGCACCTGGCTTGTCTCTTTTCCTCTGTCCTGTATCTTACCAACATTCTGTGTGATTTCAACGTCCATTCAGATGGCCCATCTAGTACCGTTTGGTTATAATTTTATTAAATCATTTACGTATTGCCTATTTTGGTTCACTGCTATTTTTTCTAACTTTAATCACTAAATATTCATTTTATTTCAATATTTCACATGATAGTCTTCGATTTTTAAAAAGTACAAATCAAAAAGAAAAACATAAAAATTCCTAGCTTTTCTTGAGGTATACTTCACGTGTTTAATTTTTAAAAAGCCCAAGCTAACCAAATAGCTTTTGGAATTATATTTTAAAAGCTTAACTGGTTGATTCCAATCCCTGAGGACTATTTACAAATGAACTTATGCAGGATGGACATCCACACCAGCTGAAAATACTTTTTCTAACTTTTTCAGATTTTAATAAAACCACACAAGTATTACCTATAGGCTGAATATACAGATGCAGAGTGTCTAGTAGGAAGCAAAACTGAGTCACTCACCAGAAGAAAACTCACAGGGAAATTCCATGAGACAATGTGAAAATTTCAAAACATAATTTCTATACCAGTGGAAGAACAAATCCCCCTTGCTTGACTTCACCCCGCTCAGTGAAAATGTTCAGTCACATCTAAACTTGGTCTCAAGAGAAACAAAAACTACCTGTTACTATTAGTGAGGAACAGGGAGCTTATATTAGGTTAACCTCTACAACCATGTGTGGCAGACATAGTAGGGGAATACTGCTGAAGCAGGTTTCGGTCCTGCCACGTACATCAAGACAGAATAGCTTTCTTGCTCATGGTTACTCACACTAGCAGGAAAAACAGGCTCAGGGTAGCACAATTCCAAGCAAGTGACCTCTGTCAGTGGGCTGAGACAGAAAGATACTCTAATTAGGACTCCTTGCCCCATCTATACCAGCTAGAAGGATGGCTCCCAAATACTCTCAGGGTTACAAATAATATTTCCACAAAGGAAGAGGGGAAAATTGTACTTTAGATTCTCTGCCCTGTTGCTATAGTAGCAAAAGGAATCAATATTTAATAGTTTGCCAGCTAAATGCCAAGGCTTGCTAGGTGCTCAATGTTCCTGTGTCCCATTTTCATCTGCACAATAAATCTACGATCTAGATATTCGTAGAAGGAAAACAAGCCCCTAGAGATTAAGTATTGTTTCTAACATCACCAAGTATTGGCAGGGTCCAGAAACAAATTATTTACTGGGAAAGGCTCTTAGAGTTACATTTACCAAGGCTAATTAGCAATTACTTATGCAGTGTGTTGTGACATCTTAAATTAGTTTCTGTTATTGCTATTTTTAAAATGTATTTACAAATACAATATTGGTTTTTGCATCCCCCTTTCAGGGTTATACAAACAGTAGGCTCTAATATAGTTGCTAAGCTCAATTTACAAGAAAAATAGAAATACCAACATGCTTCTTTCCCTCTCCACTTCTTCATGTGAACTCCTAATTATGTCACTGAGATGACCATAATGTTTCTTCTACATTAAAACTTTTCAATGAGTCTTTTAGAGAAAAGGATAGGATGTGAGTTTTCTCAAAAGGAAAATATGCCACATTTCATAATAAAAGTCCACAGGAAATAGGAATCCTTTAACATAAATGAACAGTTATTAGCATAAATAATCTGAACTCTTTTTTTTTTTTTTTTTTTTGAGACAGAGTTTCACTCTTGTTGCCCAGGCTGGAGTGCAATGGCACGATCTCGGCTCACCACAACCTCCATCCTGCCTCAGCCTCCTGAATAGCTGGGATTACAGGCCTGTGCCACCACACCTGGCTAATTTTGTATTTTTTAGTAGAGATGGGGTTTCTCCATGTTGGTCAGGCTGGTCTCAAAATCCTGACCTCAGGTGATCCACCCACCTCGGCCTCCCAAAGTGATGGGATTACAGGTGTGAGCCACCACACCCAGCCAATAATCTGAACTCACTAATAAGAAATACCTGCAAAAATCTAATTTCATTAACTTCTAAAGAGCTACACACCAAAGGGCTTCCTTCTTTCAGGTCACTTGCTGACAATACTATTTTATAAATAAGGCTGTACATGCTGAAGTTGACAAGAGGGAAAAAGGTTCTTCGTGAAAGTAGTGTCATGCTGTTCTCTGTTGCTGAAAACAAAGAAGGTACAGTGTGAAGTACATCTGCAAAGCAGAAAGTTCTTACCAGAAAAGTAGCTCTCTCAAACAGAAGTACTTCATCAGCTTCGATAATTTCAGCAAAGTTCCTTAGGTTCATTTCCAGCTGCTGAACATTGGGAATCAGCTGATAAACTATGCTGGACCAAGCCTAACAGAACAGAAACACAGTGTACTATTATTAACAGCTAGTCAGTCCCAGACCTTTGAAATTAGTAAGTACACTATAACATGTGGACAGCAAAATATGATGATAATCCAGTCCCAAACAAATACTGACATTAAATATGATATAAAACAAATGAAATGAGAAAATGAAGCTAGCATCTGATTTTTATCCTTGAGTTGAATTTTTTTTTAAGTTCAAACACTTTTGTAAAATGCTGGAGAAACTTATTTCCATTGATAATTGAAAGCAAACAAATATTTAATGCCATCATGTTGCCTTAGGAAAAAAGTTGAAAAATATGATCTACTCTGTTAAAAAGCTCCTAATCTAGTCACAAATATTTAAGCCCAACAGTGTAGATTTCTCTAAAGATCAGAACCTAATTATGCTATATTTAACATATACCTAAGAATCAATTTAATGAAAGTAGCAGAGCCACATAGACAAATGGCCCCTCCCCTCAATAGAATAATATACCATTAAAAGAGAAACTAGTGGCATTATCATTCCCAAAGGTTTGTTGTTATCTGCATAAGTTATTGATCCAATTGAATTCAAAATGGTCTACTGTGTTTTTGCCTAAAACTGACTTCATCCAGGAGTATGACTAATGTAAGCAGTTGAAATTAACCACACTCTCCCTCTATTCTTATAGGCTCTTTTATTTGTATTTTCATTATAATACTTCCTTCACTCTGACTCCAATTTGTCTGGTAAGGTGTACTTTGTTCTTCTCTCCCCTACAAGAGGGCAGGAACCTGGTCTTAGTCATTTGTGTATCCAACAGCATCAAGCAGGTATGTAATGAGTGCTTGTTGAATAAAACTTAATATAAAAATTTAAGTCAGCTCTATGCAACATTGATGTAAGAGATAGAAGTGCCATGTCTCTGTTCCAATTAGTTTTATTACTTAGGCATGAGGGTTCAGGTTCCAAGTTCCCAGGTCGGTGTTAATGTCACTGCTGAATTTACCTTGGAGAAGGCACCAAAGCTAACCACAGCAGAGACATTGTCACTCACAGCAGTGTTGTGATTAGCCAATTGTCTTTGGTCGTGTTATGTATTGCCATCCTTCACACCGCAGTTGGTTCTTATCAGTGCGTCATGTCCATCCTTATTCACGGTTACCTGTTCTATGGGAATAAGGCTTTGAGAGAAATTCGGCCCATATTAATCTAGAACAGTATTTCCTAGACAGGTATCTCAAAATGATCTGTTATTAGAGTGAGGCTAGGTCAACATAATATTGGGGAAAATGAATTAGTTAAAAAAAAAAGCAATGGCTATTTTAAAGTCCAATGGTTTTTCTCCTTGCCACGTCAGGTTTCTGTGCTTCTGGTTGTAGATACTTGTCAGATGCCGTTGATACTGAGGCTCTAGCTACCAGTGACAGAGAAGGGTGCTTTCCTACCCAGAGTCAGACTTGTCAATGGATACCAGAAGCAGTCTGAAGGAAAGGGCTAACTATAGGAGGATCCAAAAGGACCTAGTCCTTCAAATAACCAGATCAGTAGGAGAAAGGGAGGAATCAGAATAAGGAGCCTATGTGCCAATAAGGTAATTTCAGCTTCATCCATAACAAAGCTATTGTTGTAACCTCCATAATAAGTGTAAGCAGTGTGGTATCCATTCCAGAAATGGGAACAGTACTTCTGGTTGAAAGAATGCTCGTCTCCAATTTGGCATGAAAGTTGAAGCTATTATACCATATGCTAGGCATAACATGTCTGATTCTAAGATTCCTTCTCCAATCTCTTTCCTAAATATTGTCATTTTATTGCCATCCAAACTTAGGCAGACTAGCTTATATCATGTAGAAGTACCTGAATACTAGATACAACTCCAATCAGCATTGAGACCACAACAGGTCAAAATGGATGATGGCCAGTAAGTGAAACCTTTGCTATCACAAAGACCAGTACCAAATTAATCATAACCAAACTGGCTAATTCAGTGTGACTCAGTAGCTATGTCGACCCAATCTAAGATCAAAACCCAAGTCTCTTAATATTAAGTTTGATATTCTTCAAACAATTTGTTGCAGATTATTTTTCTTTTTAGTACAACAAATCTAGATGGCTATGAAATAGTTTAAAATCTTTCAGTGTTGTTAACATCCTTCTAGGTTTTTTTTCATGCTCTTAAAATGAGGGAACTCAGGGAGACATACACACCTTATAGAGGGTTTCATCCCAGATAGATGTTCGGAAACAAGAACATTCCAATGGGCGAGACAAACGCCTCAAATCTTCTTCTCGCTCTTTAAAAATCTAAATTAAAAAGCCCAACATACTGATCAACATATAATAGTTCTCATCTTTCAAGCTAAGATGTAGTTATTTTATCATATTTTAACCAGGAGCTTTTTGTTCCTTTCTAAGAGGAATTTTAAGTATGTCTATTTCACAAACTAGGATGGCAGAAATTGTTTCAGGTCAGGTCTGAAAGTGCAATAGCTAGAATTCTTCAGGCCTATCCTGCTTATGCTGAATACTCACTATGAGCACTATGTTTATAAATAAAGCTTATCATACAGAGGAGTCTTAATAAAATACATCGAACACTCCAAATCACCAAATCTGGGTCATTTTAAGATAGTTATACACATACCAAGAATATATAAATGAAAATATTTTAACCCTTGTATATATCTTTCTCAGACACATATATACATATGGAAAAATATCTATATAAACATATATACACTGATATTTTCCCAGGAGTCAGTGGATTATTGTTAAATATGTACATACACACTGGGATGGCTAATTTTATGTGTCAAGTTAGCTAGGCCATGATACCCAGACATTTGGTTAAACACCAATCTGTATGTTGTTGCAAAGGCAGTTTTTAGTTAAGATTAACATTTGAATCAGTAGACTCTGAGTAAAGTAGTTCATTCTGTATAATGTGGGTGGGCCTCATCTAATCAGATGAAGGCCTTAAGAGAAAAAGCCTGACATTTCCCCAAGAAAAAAGAATTTTGCTTCCAGATTGCTTTCTAACCTGAACCACAAAATTAACTCCACATTAACTCTTCCACGGGTCTCCAGTCTGTCAGCCTGCCCTGCAAATTTTGGACTTGCTAGTCTCTACAATTAGTTGAGAAAGTTTCTTAAAATCAATCTCAGTCTTTCTCAATCTCTCTCCCTAAACACACACACACACACACACGTACACACATATGTATGTATGTATATGTATATTCACATATTCTATTAATTCTGTTATTCTGGAGAACCCTAACCCAGACTTTAGTACTGAGAGTGATTCTAGAGAATAATGTTAAGGATGAGTTTTCTAAATTGGTTCTGGGGTTGGTTCTCTAATCTGATTAGATTTAAAGGCCCTAATGACTCTCTTTCCAGTAGAAAACAGAGTACTGATAATCTATAGTGTGATGTGGCAGCAGAGATACACAAAATACCACCACTGGATATTCCTAATAAAACAGTTTTAAGAGGCAAGGTTCCAGGTGACCACACACAAAATTTTGAACATTTTTGTCAAAATAACAAATATGAGATTGGCTGGCTAATCCTAAGTGTGCTGAACAAAGGAGAGAAAGGATGAGCTCAGAGATCTGAATTATCAGTGTAAGTACTTTGTAAATGACCAGAAAGTTTCTATGACTGCCCTGAAAAAAACCTCTTAACCCCTATAGCTGCAGAGCTGAGACTGATGAAAACCAAACTCAGAATCTCATCCTTTAAGTGGATGAATTACAATGCAAACTGAATTCACAACCTCACAGGGCATCTGCTAATAAAGTGAGGGCACTGACCAAGAAGAAGTAGGATTCTAAATTTTGGAATGGAGGTTATTTGGGAAGATCCTAATGAAGCTGGCAAAATTGAACCCTTAAATTCTCAGTCTTCTTTGCCAGTAGAAGCAGCCACTCATCCATATCTTAGATTAACTCTATTTGGCCTGAGAAAACTGCAATGGTCTCCTCTGAGGTATCTGCCATGCAAGACACTACTGATTCACCCCCACTACCCCTCTTTGCTTCTAGACCTATAACTAGTTCAAGTCTCAGCAGGCTCCTATAGGTGAGGTGTGAAGTATGACCCATGAGGAATTATGCTATACTCCAAAGAACTACATAATTTTTCCAATTTACAGACAAAAACCAAGGAAATATGTATGGGAATAGGTATTAAAGGTATGGGATAACAGTGGAAAAAATATAAAGTTGAATCAGGCTAAATTTACCGATAGGAGCTCATTAAGCAGAGGTTCCACACTTAATGTTGCAGCCCATGGGGTAAGAAAGAGCTTTAACAGTTTGTTTGGACGGTTGGATGAAACATGGACCAAAAGGTGGCCTAAACGACATGAAGTTAAAATGCCAGAAGTGATTTGGTATACTCTAGAAGAAGAGATCCATAAAAAAAGAGACTTTAGGGACACTGTAATGTTCAAGTATTAACAGATTTATTTAAGGCCTACTCACCAAACCTGCGAGGTTCCAGAAGACACACCTTTCTTTTATCATGACTATGAAAAATAAAGTTGTAAGGGCAGCCCCAGCTTCTTTCCCCAGTTATGTGATCATTCTTCTCTGCAGGCTAGAACTTTCAGTGGGAACTGCTGCCACTGAATTGGGAAACCTAAATGCAATGGGAGTAGTTGGATCCTAGAATGGCAGGAACCAAGTGGGGGCACTTAATCACCAAAGACAAGGTGAGCATAGTACCATAACTGAGGCAGAGTCAAAGCATTAATCAGAATAGTCTGACTCGTAGAGACCTATGGTGTTGGCTAGTTATCATGATGTTCCTAGAAGTGAAATGGATGGGAAGTCTACTAAATTTTTACTTGATCTGTATACGTGGAAGAATTCTAGGTCAAGTGATAAAAAATTTAATTTGAATTATTAAATTGGAGAGTCACAGCTTCTCAATCAATACCCAGACTTGTACCAGTTTACAAACTCAGACCCCTTGAATGAAGGGGAGCCTGGGTCCCTTTGAGGAAGGACACTGCCAAGTATTTATACTGTTAATCTTCCTCCCAGCCTCCTGCAAATGGACCTATGTGGCCTTTTACCAGGGTGACTGTGCGTTAGGGAAAAGGAAATAATCTACTACTGAGCATTAGCTCTGAATTGACCCTAATTCCAGGGAGACCTAAAATGTAACTGTGATCCAGCAGTCAAAGTAGGGCCTTATAAAGATTAAGTAATCAATGGAGTTTTAGCTCAGGTCTGTCTCATGTAGGCCCAGTGGGTCCTTGCAACCTTCTTGTGGGTTATTTTTCCTGTTCCAGAGTACATAATTGAAGCAGACATGCTCAACAACTGGCAGAATCCCTCATTGGTCTCTGGACCTGTGTAGTGTAGGCTGTTGTGGTGGAAAAGCCAGGTGGAACCCATTAGAATGGCCTCTACCTAGGTAAATGGTAACCAAAAGCAATATTGCATATTCTTGGAAGGATTGCAGAGCTAGTGCCATCATCAGACTTGAAAGATGCATAGTTGGTGATTACCACCACATCCTCCTTCAAATCTCCTATTCAGCCTGTGTAGAAGAAAGATGACTCCTGGACAGTGGATTGTCATAAACTTAACTAGATGGTGACTACAATTGTAGCTGCTGTGCCAAATGTGGTTTCATGGCTTGAGCAAATTAACATATGCAGCTGGTTTTCTAACAAATGCTCTTTTCTCCATACCTGTCTTTATTAAGGTCCACCATAAGTACACTGTAAGTTGTTTGCTTTCAGCAGGCAAGGCCAGCAATACACTTCACTGTCCTGCTGCAGGGGTATATCAGCTCTCTAGTCCTATGTCATAATTTGCTTCACAAGAATCTTGACCACCTTCACAAGAATCTTGACCACCCTTTTATAAGATATTAGGCAGGTCCATTGCATTGATGACATTATGCTGATGGGACCTAATGAGCAAGAAGCAACAACTACATTAGACTTACTGTTAAGATAGCTGCACGTCAGGGGATGGGAAATCTGACAAAAATTCAGGGGCCTTCTACCTCAGTGAAATTTTGAGGGGTGCAGTGGTATGGAGAGATATCCCTCCTAAGGTGAAGGATAAGTTGTTGCATCTGGCCCCTCCTACAACCCAGAAAGAGGCACGACATCTAGTAAGCCTCTTTGAATTTTGGAGGCAACACAGTCTTCAATTGGCTGTGTTATTCTGGCCCATTTACCAAGTGACCCAAAAACCTGATAGTTTTGAGTAGGTCCCAGAACAGAAGGTTCAGGCTGCTATTCAAGCTGCTTTCCACTTGGGCCATATGATCCAGCACATCCAATGGTGCTTGAAGTGTCAATGGCAGATAGGGATGCCATTTGGAGTCACTGGCAAGCCCTCATACGTGAATTGCAGCACATGCCTTCAGCATATTGAAGCAAACCCCAGCTATTGTTCACAGATAACTATACCCCTTTTGGGAAACAGTTCTTAGTTTGCTAGTAGGTCTTAGTATAGACTGAGCACTTAATCATGGGCCACTAAGTTACCATGAGACCTGAGCTACCGATCATGAACTGGGTATTACTTGACCTACCAAGCCATAAAGTTGTGCATACACAGTAGGACTCCATCACTAAATTAAAGTGGTATATATGAGATCAGGCTCAAGTAGGCCTTGGATGAACAAGTAAGGAACATGGCCACAGTCCCCATTCCTGCTATACTACTCTTTATTTTTTTTATTTTTTTTTTATTTTTGAGTCACTCTGTCACTCAAGCTGGAGTGCAGTGGCACAGTCTCGGCTCACTGCAACTTCCACCTCCCAGGTTCAAGCGATTCTTGTGCCTCAGCCTCCTGAGTAGCTCAGACTACAGGCGCATGGCACACACCACCACACCTGGCTAATTAGTGTATTTTTAGTAGAGATGGGGTTTTGCCATGTTGGCCAGGCTGGTCTCGAATTTCTGACCTCAAGTGATTTGCCCACCTCGGCCTCCCAAAAAGCTGGGATTACAGGCATGAGCCACCATGCCTGGCCTATACTACCCTCTCTTTTCCAGCCTGCAACTATGGCCTTATGGGGAGTTCCCCACAATCAGCTGACAGAGAAAGAAAACTCAGGACTGGTTTACAGATAGTTCTGCATGATACACAGGTGCCATCTGGAAGTGGACAACTGCAATACTACAGGCCCTTTATGGGACAGCCCTAAAAGAAAGTGGTAAAGGGAAATCCTCCCAATGGGCAGAACTTTGACCACCTGGTTGTTCATTTTGCTAGGAAGAAGAAATGGCCATACATACAATTAGTTACCAATTCATGAGCTATGGCCACTGGTTTGCTGGATGGTCAGGGACTTAGAAGGAACATGACTGGAAAATGGGTGACAAAAAGGTCTGTGGAAGAGGTATATAAACAGATCTTTCTCAATGGGTGAAAAATGTAAAGATATTTGTGTCTCATATGAATGCCACCAAAGAATGACTTCAGCAGAAGAGAATTTTAATAACCAAGTAGATAGGATGACCTGTTCAGCCTCTTTCTCCAACCATGCAGGTAACTGCCCAATGAGCTCATGAATAAAGTGGCCATGGTGGCAGGGTTGTTATGTATGGTCTCTGCATCATGGACTTCCACTCACCGAGGCTGATCTGACTACAGCCACGACTGAGTGTTCAATCTGTTAGCAACAGAGACCAACACTGAGTCCCTGATATGGCGCTATCTCCCAAGCTGATCACCTAAGTACCTGGTGGCAGGTTGATTACACTCATCTGCTCCCATCATGGAAGGGACATGATTACTGAATTACACATTCTGGATAGGGATTTGCCTTCCCTGCATGCATTTCTTCTGCCAAAACTACCATACATGGATTTACAGAATGCCTCATCCACCATCACAGTATTGTACGCAGCACTGCTTCTGATCAAGGAACTCACTTCACAGCAAATAAAGTGAGGCAATGGGCTCATCCTCATGAAATTCACTGGTCTTACCATGTTCCCCACCATCCTAAAGCAGCTGGCTTGACAGAATGGCAGAATGGCCTTTTTGTTTTGTTTTAATTAGAGATGCATCTCACTATGTTCCTAGGCTGGATTTCAACGAGGCTACGCAACCCTTTTGCCTTACCCTCCCCCAAGGAGATAGGACTACAAGCATGAGCCATCATACCTGGTTCGAATGGCCTTTTGAAGATGCACAGTGCCAACTATGTTGCAATACTTTGCAGAGCTAGGCAAGGTTCTCTAGGAGGCTGTATGTGCTCTGAATCAGCGTTCAGTAAATGGTGCTTTTTATTTCATAGTGAGGATTCATGGGGTGGAAACTGTGCCACCACTCACTCCAGTGACCCACTAGCAAAATTTTTGTTTCTTGCCCCTGTGACCTTATGCTCTGCTAAACTAGAGGTCTCAGTTCCAAAGGCAGAAATGTGTATACCAGGAGACATAGTGATTCCACTGAACTGGAAGTTAAGACTACCAACCAGCCACCTTGGGTCCCTGAAGCCTCTGAATCAACAGGCAAAGAAAGAAGTTACTATGCTGACTGGACTGACTGATCCTGACTACCATGGGGAAGCTGGATTGCTCCTCCACAACAGAGGTAAGGAAGAAGAGTATTTCTGGAATATAGGAGAGCTCTCAGGATGTCTCTTAGTAATACCATGTTCTGTAATTAAACTCAATGGAAAACGACAATGCCCAATTCAGGAAGGTCCACTAATGGTCTTTGGGTCACCCCACCAGAGAATACAACAAGCTGAGGTGATTGCTGTGGGCAAAGGTAATAAGGAACTGAATAAGGCAGTTATAAATACCAGCTAAAAATCACATGACCAGATATACAAATGAGAATTGCAATTGTCAAGAGTACTTCATCTTGATTTTGTTATGAACATGTATCTATGTATATAAAGTAAATGTCTATTTTTTCCCTTTTAATCCCTTATCATGAACATATCATATGATATATAATATTTAAGTATTGTTAACTTTATATTATAATGTAAAAGAAGAGTAAACATTAGTCAATAACTTTACATCCTCTTCTGGGAAAATGATTAGTGCATTTTTGGTTGTATGCAGGATTACTGTATCATGTTAAGTGGAAGTATGACCTTGTTATTGTTTTTATTTGAAGATTAAGTATGGTTTCATAGATGTGTATGAGTGCCAAGTTGACAAGGGGTGTGACTGTAATATTTAGTTTTACATGTTAACTTGGCTAGGCCACAGTATCCAGACATTTAGTCAAACAGCAGTCTAGATATCACTGTGAAGGTATTTTTCAGATGAGAGTAACATTGAAATCAGGAGACTTTGGGTAAAGATTACAACCTATAACGTAAGTGGGCCTTATTTAATCAGTTGAAGGTCTTAAAATAAATACCCCTCTCTCTGCATGTGTCTCTTCCTGTCTTTCTACGCATGGGTGCATGTGGGAGTGCAAGCGCACACATAAACACACATACACACACAATTAGTTCTGTTTCCCTGGAGAACCCTAAGATACACACATAGAAGAAAATAACTAGGTGCGGTTTTTGTATTGTTGAAATTTGCCATTTGACATTGGAATACATTCTTAAGTAAATGTGGTTATGTGAGACATCATTTTAATGTCCATTTCTCGCTTTATGTGTTTTTGCTAATGACTTATTACTTGCTGTTTATTTTATATTTATTTTAGACTATGGAAATGATGTTAGACAAAAAGCTAATTTGAGCGATTTTCTTATTCGAGTTCAAATGGGTCATAAAGCAGCGGAGACAACTCACAACATCAACAATGCATTTGGCTCAGGAACTGCTAACGAACCTATGGTGCAGTGGTGGTTCAAGATATTTTGCAAAGGAAACACGAGCCTTGAAGATGAAGAGCATAGTGCTAGCCATCAGAAGCTGAAAACGATCAATTGAGAGCAATCATCAAACCTGATCATCTTACAACTACACGAGAAGTTGCCAAAGAAATTAACGTCGACCATTCTATGGTTGTTCAGCATTTGAAGCAAATTGGAAAGGTAAAAAAGCTCAACAGGTTTGCTCATGAGCTGAGCAAAAAAAAAAAAAAAAAAAAATCATTATTTTGAAGTGTTGTCTTCTCTCATTCCATGCAACAACAACAAATGATTCTCTCAGTTGGATTGCGGTGTGCACCAAAAAGTGGATTTTATATGACAACTGGTGACAATTGGCTCAGTGGATGGACTAAGAAGCTCCAAAGCACTTCCCAAAGCCAAACTTGCACAAAAAAACTCATGGTCACTGTTTGTTGGTCTGCTGCCGGTCTGATCCACTACAGCTTTCTGAATCGCGGGGGAACCATTACATATGATAAATATGCTCAGCATTATCAACGAGATGCACCAAAAACTGCAACACCTGCTGCCAGCACCAGTCACAGAAAGGGTACAATTCTCCATGACAACACCCGACCGCACATTGCACAACCAACACTTCAAAAGTAGAAGGAATTGGGCACGAAGTTTTGCCTCATTCATCATATTCACCTTACCTCTTGCCAACCAACTACCACTTCAAGCATCTTGACAACCTTTTGCAGGGAAAACACTTCCACAGCCAGCAGGATGCAGAAAATGCTTTCCAAGAGTTTGTTGAATCCCGAAGCACGAATTTTTGTGCTACAGGAATAAACAAATGTGTTTCTTGTTGGCAAAAATGTGCTAATTGTAATGGTTCCTATTTTCATTAAGAAAGATGTGTTTGAGCCTAGTTATGATTTAAAATTCATGGTTCAAAATCACAATTATTTTTGCAGCAACCTTAGCTGAAATGGATATTTAGGGAAGTACACTAACCATTTTACCTAAAACTTCTAAGTCTATATTTTTAATAAAATAAAGAACATACTTTTCTTAACTAAGCTTAAAGTATCTTGAAGAATATTAATCTATCTTTGGAAATCTTTATATACGCATTTAGAAAATAATAAGATGATTAATCAAAATTACAAGTGATTTTTTTTTTCCAAGATGATAGACTGAAGGCTTTGTCAGCGGGCCTCACCTGCTTGGAAACAGCAGAGTGGTGTGTAGAGATTCACAGTCTAAACTTTTATCCAAGAAGGAACACAGGAACTCAATAGAAAAACTGAAAGAAACTTCAGACACTTTGAAAGAAGTGGTGGGCAGCAACCTACACCATGAGCCAGGCAGAC